>NC_025996.2:26231875-26267386 GCF_000442705.2 Elaeis guineensis
ATAAAGCCTACATCATCAATCTCTGTATCTATTTGTAGTCATTTTGAGAATATATACCGTCACTTGTTCGTCAGTGCAATCCTCGAAGTCAATATTATCCTACACATATGAACATTCATCATAACAAAAAATAAATATATAGAATTATTCATATAATAAAGAATTATCTATATAATAAAAAATAATATGAATCATGTAATGATGTGCAAGATATTTGAAGTTAATTCTTACCTTGATGTGAGAGACTAGAGCATCACGGTCTCAAGGGGCGATATGCTTAAAACTTTTGATGGCCCATGAAAAATAATTTCACATATACAAACTGATCTCATTTGTGACTATACTAGCCTTTGTACCAACCGGATGATCTCGAAATATCTATACTTTCGGCTTTTTATTGTGCGTATGCACATATTTCTCCAAAATGAGGCCGTTATTAGGACCACACACTGCGCATCGCTGCTGTGTTCCTGCATATGAAAATTATGAAATGAACATATATCATCTATATGAAAATTCATGAAATAAACATATGCATATAACAAAAAAAATGTACATAATTTATAAATTGATAGAGATGTATATGTAGAGGGATGATACTGCGGTACCATGACCTCCGATTGGACAGGCTCTGGCTGAGCACTAGTCTGCTCTATGGACTCGGATAGCTGAGTCTCATCTAAATTCTCTGACTTATTATGCAAAATACTAAAGCTGAGTCTCATGTTATGATTTTTTTAAAAAATTAAAAATATTTTTTTAATTTTTTATTAAAATATTAAAAAATTATGAGCAACGGCAATAGCGATGATAATGTCCATCGCTAATAATTTTTTAATAATTTAATTAAAAAAATTAAAATTATTAGCAATGATTTTTGTTGCTAACAGTCCCTAATTACCGTTATTAGCGACGATGGATTTATCATCGCTAATAGCAGTAATTAGCGGTGAGGTTATTTTCGTCGAATTTTTAACAACGGTAAAATGACTATTAGCGACGGCAATTAACCGTCGCTAGTAGTCTATTTTTTTGTCGTATTTTTCAAATAAGAAAGACTATCACAAAGTGGTAGATAGATAAATAGGACTGGAACTAGGTTTGGGCCAGTGGCCAGTCCGACTTCGGGTTGGGCTTTGGGCTAGATCGAAATAATTTAGATAGAATTTGGGCCTAATTATAGAGATATTTTATCTTTCGAGTCGGGCTTAGGTATATACCTTTGGCTTGGTCCGAACCCGAGCCCTAATTAGCTTAATAATCGACGAACTCCCTGAATCCTCACGCCCCTTCTTCGGACTCCGAGTGGACTGAGTCCCTAATCTCTCTCTCCCTCAAGTTCCAATCTCATCTCTCATGGTGGTGGCCGGCGGTCCCTCGGGGCCAGCAGCCATAGGGTCGGGGCATCAACGATGAGAATTTGGTCTTCGAGATGAGTCATAAGGTGGAGGCCATCTTGAGCTTCGACCAAATGGGGATCTACAATGATCTCCCCTAGGAGGTCTATGCCTATGACTTTAAGAAACCCTCCGCCATTCAGTAGCAGGTGCCAAGGGGGTGTGTGTGGCATGGCATGGAGAAGTTGCAAGCACAGCATGCTCGGGGGGAGGGAGGGTGTGGCATGGAGAAGTTCCGGGCACCACAGGGGCAGTGGAGGGGAGGAACTGAGGGTGGAGAAGCCACAAGTACTAGGTGTTGGACAAGGGTGGAGCAGCCATAGGCACAAGGAGGAGGGGGATCGAGGAAAAGAGCTATGGCTAGAAGGAGGCAGAGGAGCCGTGGATGGCACCGGAGGCAAGGGGTGGGTGTGGAGAAGCTACGAGCAGAGGGAGGTAGAGGAGCCACGAAAGGATTTGCTGAAATTTGGAGGTTAAGACTTAGTCTTTTTTTTTTATTATTTTTTAAGAGAGGAAAGATTGGTGGATGCCCATGCTCAGCCTGAGGGCCTGGAGGATTTGTTGTCCTTCATTTCTTAGAAGAGAGCTGGCGTGGACCGTGTGGCTGATCAAATTGGGCTAGCCCAATGGGATTTGGATCGGACTTGGATCTGAGTTTTTTCAAAAATTTTCGAATCTAAATCCAGCTTGAAGTCCGAAAAAAATTTTAGACTAGACTCGGATAGGGGCACGGTCCAGCCTAGCTCGGCCCTCTTCCAGCTTTATAGGCAGCCAACTAATCTAATGGACTTTATATTGCCACAAATATCTAGTCCCGCCTTCTGTCCTAGTCCTTACTATTCTCAAACGGTTTATTAATTAATGACTGTTGAGATCCTAATCAAATCGGTTATAGATAAATTGAGAGCATTAAATGATTTATTAAATGTGGTCTAAACTGTAGCTCTTAGAGATCACTTCTCCTCTATCATGGTGTCAGGCAATTGGCAAACAATGTCACCTTCACTTTATCCAAAAAAAAATATTAATATTAATTTTTTTTTTGGCAATGATTTGATAATTGCAAACTTTTTTAGAAGGAAAGCCGTTTGGAGTCTAAATGGTGCTAATTTTGTGATTAAGAATTAGCATTTTATGTTTACAAAAAAATATTAGCCATAAATACATCAAAAACTAATAAAAATGATATATTACTAATACATTAATAAATATATATATATATTTCTAAAATAATATATTGATATATTAATAAAATTATATTTATTATAAATTAATGAAAATATTTTTTGAATAAAATAAATATTTTATAAATTAATAAAATATATTATTTTTTAAATAATTATATATTTTTTAAATAAAAAATATATCCTGCGTATTGGGTGGGTCATAAGCTAGTTAAATGGATAGTCAAACCAAAAGATAACTTTCCCTCTAAATAATGATATATTTTTTAAATAAAAAATATATCCTATGCATCACGTGGGTAATAAACTAGTTAAATGGATGGTCCGGAGATAACTTTTCCTTTATTAAGGATGTGTTTGGTTAGCCATTAATTTTTTTTTTTAATTTTTAAAAAATAAAAATCAAAAAATAATATTTGATAGCACCTTAAAAAATAAAAAATCAAAATTAAAAAAATTAAAATAATTATTTTATATGCAAAATAAAATTTTTTTGCTTTCTAAAATTTATTTTTCTATTTTTTTTTATTTTTTATATCTAAAACGTCAAATCAAAAAGTAAAGAGTCCGAACCCTTCTCTCGTCGAGCTCTTCACCTCTCCACCTCCTTTTTCCTCTCTTTCCGAATCTTTCTCTCTCGTCAAGCTCTTTATCTATCGTCTCCAAACATTGTTTTTTACTTTATAGCACATAGTTAACAAACATACTTTTTATTTTTTTACTTTTACTCAATAATAAAAATTAAAAAATAAAAATATTTTTTAAAAATTAAAAATTAAAAAAATAAAAAGTGTCACTAAACACAACACATGACTTAAATTTGGTGGGGCTCTTGACTATAGCTAAACTTAAGTGCCGTCAAACCGGGAGTTGGGAAGTAACTTTCCTTTTTTTCTTTATATCGCACGCACTCGAGTTAAATATTGTTTGGAGGTAAGTTTTCCGTTATTAAATAACATGCGACTTAAATTTCGTGTATGGCTAAGTAATCTTCGTTGCTTTATTTCGAAAGGAAGAAAAGATATTTTTTCCTGTTTCCTGGTTGTTCGAGTGTTTTCTAATTAATATATCGTGCCCTTTCACCTAAAAATACAATTAGAAAGCTTGGGACGTAAAATTTGGACGTAGTCATTGGAGAGAGCCCAAACAAACACGGATAACCGGACAGCCACCGTTGAGACAATAAATACAAAGCAGCGTCTCTTCTCCGGCGTAGCTGAAATCTCCCTTCCCCAGCCGGCAGTCCGCTTTGGCTACCTTCACTCACCGTGGCGGTGACCAGATACAATCCATGCAGCAAGACAGGAGGCATGGAGGACGTGATAGCATCGAGAACGATCAGAAAAACCATAATATGGATGCCAGTATGATACCACAAATCCATGCATTGTTATCTCATCTATATCCTTTTCAAGGTTCTACTGATTGATTATAGCAATCATTGGTACAGATTTTGGAGGAGAAGAAGTGAAGGGTAGCAGTGGTTTCGACAGCTTATGGTTCGCCAAGGATCAGAGCAAGAGATGGGGGGAGTTTTTCTTTCTTGCATGGACCCCGTTCTGGGTCTTCCTCATCCTAGGGATCATAGTTCCATTCAAGCTCTACGAGGTAAGCAGTATTCCTTTTTTTCTTTCCATGGTTATGGTGGCACCTTCCACCAGGTATTGTGATGGTGTCCGTCGAGAACATGTTGGAGAGCTGAAAAGTAGTTAATGGTGGAGACATTGGATGAAAGATGAATCACACCGCCTGCTCTTAACATAGCTTTGCATCTCTAAAGGTGGTGGGTCGTAATTCATGCCGTGTACAGGATCTTTCCCGCTTCTCTTTAGAACCATGATGCACAAGTACAAGCCTGGAAACTGGAGTAATGGCACAAATGCACCTAGGATTCTTGGGTCAATATAAGAAACTTTACCATCTTATCAACCAGTTAAACATTCCCTCGCATTAGTAACTTTTACATAATCACGGGTGCATTTAACTTCAATACTTATCAACTCAACAAGCTAGCACCTTATCTTATAGGTACGTAACATACATGCATGCAACTCCCATGCTTCTTAACTCTTGATCATATATTTCTGGTTGTGATGTTTGTTTTCCGCAAAGCAGGAAGTCTCTCTCCCTCTGTAGGGTGGATGTCTGGCCAGACCATGCGATGCAATGAAAAGAAAAAAAAATAAAATAAAAAATAATCAAATACATGGATTAGTCAAAAAAAGGCTCGCCTCCATAGGGCATGCAAACTTCACTATGAGAAAAAAAAATATTACAAGAAAAGATCTCTCTCAACCCTCATACACCTAATTTCTCTCTCATATGAAGTTTTTCTCACGAAAACTCTTTCTCTAAGAAGACTCCTCTGAACCCCTGAAGCAACCGATGTCCGCTATCAGGAGCCTCCCTGCTCCTTCTCCTCACAACACCGCACGTCTCTCTCTCTTCCATGGGTATTCATAGGTTTTCATGGGCTCTTCTCTGATCAACGCCGCACCAAGCCACCACACAGGCTCCTGTTCACCAAACATGGGCCTTTTATAGGCTAAAAAATCAATTAGAACCTTATTAAGGCTCCTAATGACACCCAAACTAAGCTCCAGAACCGTCGAATCAACACCGGGAGCTCCCCATGCCGTTGGATCGTGCATCGATCCATAGAACAGTCCGTGGACTACGAGAAAGGCGTGGGAAATGCCCACGCGGTCCACGCGGTTGGCTGTGCACCGCCCGATCCATAGTGGATCGGGCAACGGGCTCCTAAGGGCATGCATGGGCCTGGGCAGCTCCTGGGCCTAGCCCCGCCCCATGCGCTCGGGCCTGGGCTGGCCCGCGCGCTTGCGCACCTGGGTCTGGGCCGCGCCTCGTGTGCCCAAGCCTGGGCCACGTGCTGGGCCGCGCCCTGCGTGCTTGACACGCATGCTGCCGCGCCTGGACCACACACCGCCATGTGCGGCAATGCCGCTGCCACTCTGCCAGCCCACCGCTGGCCGCCGGCAATCTTCCCACCGCTCTAGATTTCGTACCGATTTTTCTCGCGCATATCTCGACCATTCGGACTCCGTTTGGGATGATCTTGGACTCATTGGACTCTGTTTTTCATCGCGGACCTCACTGTGAACTCAATATGGACCGAATCTCAAGGCATCAAATTCTAACACTCTCTATCTCAACTCGACATTCGGCCTCCTCCTAACTCTGAGAGCTTCTGGATCTTCTCGCCTCCATGTCCTGAGACAATCGTCTGCTGATTATGGATGGACAAACATGAGAGTCGAGCCAGACCACTCGATCCTATCTCCATCGTATGCTGTGCTCCTCCTGATCTAAGACCTACTCGGGGTATCATCCTACGGCAATAGGAATCTCACCTTGCGATATCGCCTCTCATCCTCCCGAATCTCCTGTCTCGTGCCCGATCCACCTCCACCTAGAGCTTCACCTCACTTTGGGCTCCTCCTAGCTCCGAAGCTCCACCTCGTACTGGGCTCCCCATCAGGTAATAATGTTCTCTTGTCCTCTTCTTTCTCTCCAGAACAATCCTATCGTCGTGTAGCACCTTCAGGATTCTTCTACGAGCTACTGTCTTGTAGCCTCTCGAATCCAGTCTGCTCAGTGAGATAAGATTTCATCTGAAATTGGATATATATCGGACGTCTCCTAATCTCCTTACTGCACCATCATGTGTCCTCTAGCTGACCGTCATAATGCCTTTGATCGCACAGTATGATCCATCCGGTAGATAAACAGCACCCTCACTGTTCTTCAAGGAGTCAAACTGCTTCTCTCTACAACATACATGATAGGTACATATAGAATCTAAGATCCACTGCTGGAAAGAAGTAGATACCTCGTCAGATATCTCAAAGACATCTCCCTCTGAATTGCTACTGGTCGTCGCTACAGCAGCCATCCTCCGATCTTTGAGTTGAAAGTAGTCTCTGGCTAGATGCCCCAACTCATCACATTAGTAACATCTGATTTTGCTCAAGTCCCTCTTGGACTTGGACCGCCCTCATTGCGATCTTCTGTCACTCCGTCTACCGCCTTCTGCTCCTCTAGAAACCATCAAAGCTGAGCTATCGCCGCCTGAACTCGAAGCTGGGTTCTCCCCCCTGAGAATCTCGTTCTAGAGTATCACCGTGGTGATCTCGTCCATCTTGATGGTGCTCTTTCCCACTAGAAGAGCAGTCACCAAGAACTCGTATGAAGGGGAAGCGACGCTAGCAAAACCAGCGCTCTGGTTTCTCCTCAACTTCTCACCAATGCTGAGGAGGTCAGTGAGGATCTTCTGAAAGTGGCTGAGATACTCCTGCACACTGTCCCTTAGTCATCCACAGCTGGTAGAACTGCCTCCAGAGGAAAAGAGTGTTAGTGAGAGATTTCGTCATATACAACTCCTCGAGCTTCGACCACAGCACCGTCAGAGAAGTCTCGCTAAGCATATGGATCACCACTTCATCTGCTAGATACATGCGGATGGTACTCACTGTCTGCATCTGGAGCCGTCTCCAATTTTGCACTTCCATGGTGGTCGGCTTCTCCTCGCACAAGAGAGCATAGATCAACTCTTGATGGATGAGCACGTCCTTCATCCCTGCTTGTCACAAGAAGAAATTGCTCTTTCCATCAAACTTGTTGATCTCCATCTTGATTGATCATGTCTTCTCTATCTTCAGTCTTGCTCACTACTGCTGCAATCTGCATCTTTGTACCATCTTGCTCTGATACCACTTGTAGGGTGAATTTTTGACCAGGACACCACCTCCCAGGACCTTTCCGGTATCGTACAATGCAGTAGGAAGAAAAAAATAAAATAAAAAATAATTAAATACATAGATCAGCCAAAAAAGGGCTCGCCTCCATGGGGCATGCAAATTTTACTATGAGAGAAGAAATATTACAAGAGGAGATCTCACCCTCAACCCTCGTACACCCAATTTCTTCCAAATAAAAAGTTATCCTTCACAAAAGCTCTCTCTTTAGGAAGATCCTCTGAACCCCTGAAGCGATCGCTGTCCGCTGTCCAGGAGCCTCTCAGCTTCTTCTCCTCACAGCGCCGCACGTCTCTCTCTCTCTCCCACAGGTATTCATATGTTTTCGTGGGCTCTTCTCGGACCAACGCCGCACCAAACCATCACACAGGCTCCTGTTCACCAAATAGGGTCATTTATAGGCTAAAAAACCAATTAGAATCTTATTAGGACTCCTAATGACACCCAAACTAAGCTCCTGAACCGTCGGATCAATATCGAAAGCTCCCCACGCCGTTGGATCGCACATCGATCCACAGAACAGTCTGTGGAACGCAAGAAATGCGTGGGAAATGCCCATGCAGTCTATGCGGTCAGTTGTGCACTGTCCGATCCACGATGGACCGAGCAACGAGCTCCCAGGGGCGCGCATGGGCCCTAGGCTGCGCCCGCATGCCTGGGCCTGGCTCGTGCCCCGTGCAACAGGGCCTGGGCTGCGCACCTAGGCCTAGGCTGCACATTACGCGCCCGACCCGCATGCTGCCTGCCTGGACTGTGCACGATAGCACCGCGCCCGCTCCGCCGGCCCGCCATCGGCGGTCCTCCGCCGCTCAAAATTTCATACCGACTTCTCTCGCGCATATATCGACCATCCGAACTCCGTTTGGGGTGATCTTGGACTCATTGGACTCCATTTTTCATCGCAGATCTCGCTGTGGGTTCAATATAGACTGAATCTCGAGGCATCAAATCTTAACACCCTCTCCCTCTCTTGTGCACATTTGTGCTCGTAGATTAAGAATAATTAATCTTTGTTATCCGTATGATTAAATTCTCAACTTATCCATATAACTAATTTCTCAATTCTCAAATAATATAATTTTTGACATCTACATATATATTTCTATCCTACCACCACGACAATCTTGTTTATGAACTTGTGAACAAATGTAGCAAATCTGCACCGTCAAGACCAACCAATCATGATTTCCTTTTGTAGAAAGTTAAAAAAGGCTAGTGGCACGTTGTATCAATTTTTGGGTCCCAGTGTACTCAAAAATCGCCTCAGCAATCCAATGTAATATGATCAAGCTAAAATATTTGCGGTTTATACTTTTACAAAACAGTGATTAATCGTATAACTGGATAGCAGTTTTTTTTGAAAAATACGGGAATGAGTTATGTGCTCTTTTCGGAACAGAGGAGGGCGTCCTCCGGTAGTCCATCTTAGCCATATACATCTTTGTTGATGTAGAATACTTCTAGTATGTGTCACCTTAACGATTAGACGGTTGAAGTTTTCTTGTCATTAATAAATATGATGTGAGTGCCACCATCTCAAGCACGAACAAAAATCATACGGCACAGGCATTAGAGAAGAAAATATTTAACGGACTTCTTATTTTACCAAACTTCCTTTGATACCCATCTTAAAGTACAAATCCAAAACCAAAAGTCACGAACTTCTCCTACTAATATGGTCATCAACCCCATGATTCACAAAATAAAAAATAAAAAAAAATCATGTATCATAACCTCTTTTTTTCTCATTTCAAAAGTATGCTTCTTATTGATAATATACTATACAACCAAATGAAATACATCGAGTAAATTAATCATTTAGTAAGCTAATATACATATTTAGTTAGATTAATATATAGTTTTTTACAACATCATGTTCACTGGTACACGAATAGAGTATATGGCTAGATAATACATACTTAGCAAATTAATCATCTAACAACCCAATATATCCATAATTTTGAAGAAAATAATACATAACTTCTAAATATCATATTCATTAATATATACTATATGGTCAAAGGATAGATACAAATCAATTTCTTGATATATACTATAAATTTTTTGATACATACTTAATAGTGATTTAATATATATTTCTAGGTAAATTAATACATAATTTCTAGAACATATTTTTTATGTCAAGATATACGTTGGATTACTACTACGTATAGCCAAAAAAAGCTTGTAGTATGTATCAAGAAGTCAACAAATATATATATTATCGGCTATGTAGTGGATATTGATGAATATGATATTTTCAAAAATTGAGTAACAATTTATTTGAAAATATATATTGGAGTGCTAGATAACTAATTTGTTAAGCATGTGTTACTTAGCCATCACTGCAACAGAATAGGGTATTAATGACGCAAAAAATTTATCGCTAATACTAGATTTTTGTTGGTAATAGTTATTAGTGATGAAATTATCATCGTTGATATTTCGTCACAAATAATAGTATCGTTGATAATTTTTTATGATGAAAAAAAAATTATTGCCAATAATAGATATTATCGATCAAAAATTCTCGTCATTAAAAAATTTTTTTTTGAAAACTATTCACGATGAAAAATTTTCATCGTAAAAAAAATAATTTACGATAAATTATTATATCACTAATAAAAATAATTTAAAAATTATTTATGGTGAAATACTTTCATCGTTATTAATTTTATTAAAAATTTTTATAAAATTTAGATTTATAAAAAAATATTAGCGACGTAAAAGTTTCATCGCAAATACAACAATTAACGATGAAAATTTTCATCACAAGCAATTATTTGCAATGAAACTATTTTTATCACTAATAATTTAATATAAAATTTTAATATTTTTAAATTTATTAAAAAAATTATTTACGATCAATTATTTTCGTCGCTGATAGATTTTTTGGCGACCAAAATTTCATTGGAAATAATTTTGCCGCTATAAATTTACACATAATTTTTTTAAAATAATTTATGAATATATATTTTTAATTTATATTTATATATTTTTTATTTATAATTTATAAAATAAAGATAAAAAATTTACACAATAAATTTATAAATAAATTTTATCATTTTATTATATTAAATTAAAATTATAAGAGATCTAAAATAAAAATAAAAAGTAACATAAATAGGTCGTCAAGTGTCGGCATCTGCAGAAGGAGAATGGGCTGAGAAGGAGAGTGTTCGAAAAAGCTCGGACCGATCTATTGCTACCTCATCAGTGGCATCATCCACTCCATCTGCATCATTCGCTCCATCATCTGGATCTAGAGCAGCTGATACTTGTCGACGCGTACAGCCAACTCATCAGCTCGCTGCTCAGTCCACTGTCGATCCTCAGTAGTCTGCCTCTACATCTCTGCCAGTCGAGCATCGTAAGCAGTATGGATAACAGCCCTAAATGAGTGTGAGGATGAGGGAGCACTGATCCCATGTCCTAAACCTCTAACATAATGGGGTCTCGTACTAAGCACCTAATCACAGATCTCATCATCTGTGGATACAATCAAGTCCTCAGGGATAGGCTGGGATCTGATATCTATCATACGATATTGAAAATTAAAATTATAGCTATTTTAATTTCACACTAAAAATCAAACTGTGAATAAAAAAAATAATTAAAAAAATTTATAAAAAGCTCCTAGCTCTCCGTCGTCCACTTCCCTGACCGTCACTAGTGGGTTCGCTGGTAGATATCGATCATACCAGAAAGCTCGTCACTCTCTGCATCTCTTTGCAATTTGAGAACAATTAATTAAAATTTTTTTAAATAATTAGAGAGTTAAAATATACTAATTAGAAATTACTTACTATCTGCTTCATATGACGAGCAAATGACCTCGAACCCCCACAATGCGACACGATCTATCTGTCCGATTTGCGATATTCTGAGCACATCATCTTTGTATAATTAGTAGTCAAATTAGTAGGTAACAAACTGAATTTAAGAATAAATGATTTAATTATTAAACTCTAAAAAAAGTTTGAATATGTAATCTGATATGCCGGATCTTCGTAATGTCGGCATACGAGAGCCCAATCATCCATAGTAATGCTGTCATATGGCCGCTACCGCATTGCCTCCACTCCATTATCCTGCATCACATGATACCAGTGCTGATGAATGTGGTGGTGATACTCCTTGAAATGCAAGTATAAATGAGCATCCACAGCTCGCCGCATGCGATCCTCCTCAAAATCAACAATATCAAATACACCCTGCCAATAACAAATATTAAAAGAATATCATGCTAATTAAATATTCATAGTATAATTTATTTTACCTGTAACTGGGTATAGAAAATCTCTTTCTGAGTTCGTATAATGTGACGTCAATCGAAAAGCATCACGAAGGCATAGCTACGGTATATGGTGCCTAGCTCGATCTGCCACGACTCGCACCATCCCCTAATGGGCCTGGTGTAGCCGGGTGGTATCTCAATACGGAGACGCTGCCTCGGGTGCTCACATCTCCAATACTCTACAGTGAGATTCTTTGATGGACCTCGCCCTTGCCTCACCATCGGTGGAGACTGGTCTGAAATAATAATAAATAAAATATTAATATGATAGCTATCTAAATAAAAAAATCAAATTTTATTATATACAAAGTATAATAATGCCACTTGGATCCACCTCATTCGGACCTGTCTTACTAGGACCTGCCAGTGCAAGACCTTCTGACGACTCTGCTGGTGCGGCAGTGGAAATGGGTGAAGGCGCCTCAATCTCAGGAGTAGGCTGCGAACATGAACGTCATCATCTATCTCCTAGTGCCATACCTATAATTATTTATATATAAATGAATATAATATTAAATAATAATAGTAAAAAATAAATTATATTCTAATGAATAGAATTATATTACATACCATTATTACAAGAGAAGATTCAACAAAGAATATAGATCTACTCATCAATATTTGTATCTTTCTCGATGTGTAGGTCCTCCTCCGAATCACAATAATTGACTAATATATCATCTTCTATCTCATCATTATTTATGAACTAATCGTCGCCCCCTGATTCATCAAGATTAAATACAAAATCAGTTTCAACTTCGTTGGACGGCAGATCAACCCTATTGAAAGGAGCTGTTATAAATTCTTTATTAATAAGAAGCTCGGCTAATGTTTGTTCTTCCTCTTGAAAAGCTTTCTCTTCATGTAAATCTGAATTTTCATCCATCTTTAGTCGGGTTGGTATGTCATATACGACTCTAGGTGTTATTCTTTATACGACATGCCAATTACCTCGATACTTTAGATCCTTCAAATATATTGCTTGTTTCGCTTGAGTTGCTAATATATACAGCTCATTCTGGTACTATGTTCGTGCAAAGTTTATACGGATAAAGTGTAGATCGATATGAATATCGATTTTTTTATTGCTAATATCCCACCATTCACACTGAAATAAGAATACAGAATTATTGAACCCATACTTCAATTCTATGAAATCTATCAGTACACTATAATATTCAATCTCTTCTTCTCCTTTATATCCTATCATAGCAATCTCACTATTCTAGATCCATAGTTGTATCTCAAGCTCCTTTATATGAAATCTGATTCCTCCAATGATACAGGATGCATAGTGATTAACCCTTCGATTAGAGCCACATGCTAAATCATAAAACTCATAAGTCGTATCCTTTTTTTTATTAAAATACTTATATTTCATCTAACAACAGACACGAAAGTCATTAACAATAAAAAAATTTTCAATGGTATTCATTCGAATCGGATCCCGACCTGGATTTCGGACCGAATTTCAATCCAGATTTTAGAACAAATTCCGATCCAGATCTAGACACAGATTATTTTATACAAAATAGCACATATTAAAGAATACAGACTGAACAATAATACAGAAAATCTCTTTCTACCAATTTAATGAAGTAAAAATGCATGATCCTATCTATTTCAAATCATTACTAACAGATGTGGTCCTATCTCTTTCAGAAAAGTAATAATCTTATTATTATTATTAGTCGATATTTTATTTCATTATTGTGAAAATTTTGGCAGTATCTCCCCATAGTTCTCCAAATATATAATGTAAATATGGTGCCTACACACCCTGTCCACTATATATCCGGAGAACAGTGGATAGATAATTACGAACTACCACATAATAAAATAAAATATTAACTATTAATAATAATAAAATTATTATTTTTAAAAAAAATTCGAATATGGGACATCCAAGAGTCAATATCGATCAAGATCGACTCTTGAATGAGAATCTACGACTCAATACAATTTAACTACTATCTCTGAACATATATTTAGAGATAGATTTCTAATTTATCAAAAAAGAGTAACTCTGCATTGAAATTTTTTCATCAAAAATTTCAATAGAGTTTTTTCTAAAATAAAAATATTTTTTATACTTAATTATATAAGTAAAAGCATACAAAATAGCATACAAAATAATTAAATTGTAATAAACAAAAGCAACGTGCATTGTGCTAGTGGAACAATAAAAAATTTATAAATTTCAGCAGTAACATTAAAAAATTTATGCAATAAATATAAAATAAACTATAAGTAGTTGAGCATGCAAAATAATATTAATGCAAAATAATAACACGAAATCCAATCCTGCATTGAATATCCTCCGCTCCCTCTCCCTCATCTTCCAAATTTATCAAAAGCAGCATCGTGGAGGCAGTCCCACAAATAGGGCTGAAAGTGGGTCAGGCTGCTAGGAGACCCATCAGGCTGGTCCAAAGCCCATCGGGCTGGGCTTCGGACTCGACCCCAAACCATTCAGGCCGGGCTCTAGCCAAAAAAATAGGACTTGTTTGGCCATCGAGCTGGGCTCAGGCAGACATTTGGCCCGACTCAGAGCCGATCCGATTGGGTTCGGATCAATTAATCTCCCTCTCCCTCGACCCCAACCCAATCTACATTTTAACTTTTATATATATAATAAATAATTTTTTATTTTTTAAAAAATATTTTTTATCTAAAAATATTTTTTTCTAAATATTTTTCCCTAAACATTTTTTTCCTAATAATTATTTTTCTCCTAAATATATTTTATCCTAAATATTTTTTTCTAAAAATTATTTTTTTCCTAAACATCATCCACCCGCAGCCTGACCCATCCCCTGCGGTGCCGTCGTCGTTACCCACCCTCCGCTCCCCGCACTCGACCCCCATGACCGTGGCACCGATGCCATCACCCACCTCGCACCGCCCGAGCTCAGCCCTCGTGACCCCCGCTCCCGCGGCACCGACACCGTCACCCACCCCGAGCCACCCGAACTCGACCCTCGCGACCCCCGCTCCCACAGCGCCGTCGCCATCACCCACCCCCCACCGCCCGAACTCAGCCCCCGTGACCCTTGCTCCCGCGGTGCCGGCGCCATCACCCACCCTACACCGTCTGGACTCGACCCCCACGACCCCTGCTCCCGCGATGCCGCCACCATCACCCACCCACACGCCGTCCGGACTCGGCCCCAGCGATCCTCGCTCTCGTGGTGCTGCCACTGTCACTCAACCCCCACGACCCACCCCCCACGGTGCCGCCGCCCTCTCCAACCCCTTGCGACCCCTGCAGCCGCGGTGCCACTACCCTCACCCACCCGCACCCCCTCTATCGGTTCCCCCCGCCACCCTCACCGACCCCCTGCGACCCCTGTGCCTGCAGCACCGCCGCCCTCACCCACCCCCCGCGATGGTTAAAGAGAGGGAGAGGGAAACACCCTTAGCTCCGATGGATGGCAACGGAGGCGGCGGAGTATCCAACGAAAGTGATGATGGAAGCCGACGACGGTGGAAGCCCATGGTAGAAGCCCGCGATGGTGGATCCCCGCAATGGTGAAAGCCCGCATCAGACGGCAATGGAGACGCGGTTGTCGGTGGGAAGAGAGTGGGGGGAGAGCTCGGAGAGGGAGAGGGTTTCGCGGGGGAGAGGGAGAGGGGGAGAGCTCGGAAGGGATGCGACATCGACTTGACCTGTAATAAATGAACAACTATTAACGACGAAAATTTTCGTCACTAATACACTTATTCATGATGGAAAAAAAATTTCGTCGTTAATAAGGCCCACTAAAAATTTTTCACTAAAAAAATTTTTCTTCTAAAAAAATTTTGCCCAAAAAATTCATGAAATAAATTATTGAAAATAAAAATAAAAATATGTGTCATTAATAAGGGTATTAGCGATAAAAATATGGTTTCCATCACTAATAAATACCATCCAAAAAAAAATATTTTTTTCCTCTAACAATTTTTTCTTTAAAAAAATAAAAAAATTATTTTTAAAATGGTTTTGCGGATGAAAATATTTTTTATCACTAATAAAATTTTTTTTACATTAACAATTTTTTTATAAAAAATAATTAAAATAATATTTTTAAAACATGATTGTTGATGAAAAATAAATTTACATTGTTAATAAGTTTTTCTAAAAAATTAAAAAAAATAATTTAAAGACTATTTATGATGAAAATTTTATTTACGTCACTAATAATTAAAATAAAATTTTAAATTTTTTCAGTCTAAAAAAATCTTCTCAATAATAATTTCATAAAAAAATAAATTTTAGATTTTTTCCATCAAAAAAATTTTTCATCCAAAAAATTTAATAAAAAAATGACATTAAAAAAATATTCATGATAAAAAATAAAATTAATTTTCTTTAATCTAAAAAATTTTTGGTCTAAAAAGCTTTTCAAAATAATTTCATTAAAAAAATTATTTTTTTATTAATCAAAAAATTTATATAAATAGTTAATTTATGAATTTTCTTCAAAAAAGATTTTTTTAAAAAAAATTACATAAAAAATATAATTATGATGAAAAGTTTAATTTACGTCGTCAATAATTGTTATAAGAACAACTTTTCGACTACTGCAATGGAATGGGCACTATAGAAGATCGATAGCTTTGAGATTTTCGATCTCCAAGGAGCTCATCTTCTTATTGAAATCTTCATTTCGGAAGTCAGAGTATGAGAATATCGTGGTGATTCTGAGATCACGAGAGAAATCCATCAAGATTGAGATTTGAAAGATAGGATAGGGATAGAAAATTAGAGGTCCAGAAGCTCATATATTGTATGTAAGGATCGAGCTTGAGAAATTTAAGAGAAATTATGGGAGCATCAAAGAGTACTTAATCAGAATCAAAGCAGACCTGCGAGTAGTATAAGTTGTGTTATAGAGCACAAGCTCATATTTATACTTTGCATTGCTAGAAAGATGAGTACTCGTATTGTTTGTCTTCTCATAATTGGAACGTCTACAGAGATACATTTGAGCATCGATCGATGTGGAAAGCATAGTACCTTTCGAGATCATGAAAGTCATGCTAGAATGCGTTGCTTAACTATATGATTTCTGTATAAAAGTGACAGCGATGAACAGTGACAGCGATGAACAGATGAATTTTACATCGCAAATAAACATATAGTTCATTTCATTTAAAAAAATCTATTCATTTTACTCCGTGAATATCATCCACTTTCATATGATTTTTTCATACAAAAAATTCGATCTGGATCATAACTCACATTTGCTTTTTTATCATGTAAAAAGATAAAAAATGTATATAACTGCTACAAAAAATAGATGCAGTTGCCTTTCACAAAATCAAAAATTTAAATTTTATGATTTTTTAATTTTTAATTTTTAAAATATTGATAATAAAAATATTTTTATCATAAATAATTAAGTATTTATGACGTAAATTTTTTTCATCATCAATACTAATTATTTATGATGAAAAAATTTTATCGTAAATAATAAATAATTTTTAATTTTTTTAATTTTTAATTTTTTTAAATATTGACGATGAAAATATTTTCATCGTAAATAATTAGGTATTGACAACAAAAAATTTTTTCATCGAAACACTTGATTATTTACATGAAAAATTTTTATCGTAAATAATAAGTAATTTTTAATTTTTTTTAATTTTTAATTTTTTTAAATATTAACGATGAAAATATTTTCATCGTAAATAATTAAGTATTTATGATGAAATTTAATTATTTATAATAAAAAATTTTATCATAAATAATCAATAATTTTTAAATTTATAAATTAACTTATTGACGATGAAAATTTTTTTTTATCATAAATATTTAATTATTTATGATGAAAATATTTTCATCGCTAATATTTAAAAATTTAAAATTAAAATAAATAACATATTATTTATGATGAAAATATTCATTGTAAATAATAAGTATTTAAGATGAAAATTTTTTTTCTTCGCTGATACTTAACTATTTGCAACGAAAAACTATTTTAATCGTAAATAGTAAATTATTTACGATGAATATTTTTTTCATTGTAAATAGTATTATTGGCAATGAAAATATTTTCGTCGTAAATAATTCCATCGCAAAAGGATTGTTTTCTTGTAGTGTGTGTACTATATACCCACGAATTTTTTATTCTAAAAGTTGTATCAACTTAGCTAGAGGTGTGTATAGATTTAATGATTAATTTGCTTGATGTGTATTATCTGATTATATAATATATATGATAAAAAAATATTTTAAAAATGAGAAAGAAAGAGGATACCATGCTTTTTTAAATGATGGAACTGATAGAAGAAGTTTTTGACTTTTTAGGTTTCTGCTTTAAAATAGGTATGGAAAAAAAATATGGCAAATCAAAATCCCACCCCATATTTTCTTTTCTCTGGTGCTTGCCCCATATGATTTTTGTTCTATGTTTAGGGTAGCAAAATAACAAAAGGGAGTTTACAGAACCATAGCATAAGTTTATTCCACTAAAAGTGGAATGTAATTATACACGTGGATCCTCTTATACTCCCGCATGTTATAAGTTCCTATATTGTGGTCTGTTTTTGATATTTGGTGCGGATGTCCTCCCGAATGCGGGATATCCTCCCTAATTCTGCAGTGAAAGCGTAAGATATCATCTTACACGCGGATTCGGCCTGTTTCTTAAAAAGCGTTATCTTTAAGCAAAAGAATGATCTTATCTGGGATAAGATAGCCAGGCATGTCATCTAGGATTTCTAATCTGTACAACAAGTCATTCCAATCCACCCCAACTTGATTACAAAGGAGACGGGGGAAAAGAAAAGGCGACCCTCCAGACAACGGATCCTCCATCATGCATCAAGGTTCATGTCCCATTAATCTGTGACGTTCATTTCCCATGCATTAAGACCGGCTCCATTAATTGGAGACGTGCGTTGATCTTCCTCCTCCTTATTCATCCACGTGGATGAATAAATGCTAGTTTCATTTAACTTAGAGGCATATCAACTCGGCCCAAAGCAAAGAGGGTTGCCATGCATAATCGCGCGACTACATGATTATCAGAGAAGGGCAGCAAAACAGTGAAAAATATCTGACCTGTATCTTTATATCACTAGAAATAAAACTAAGGTAGATGGCTAGCGAAGATTGGACGATATATTTGCAAACTATTAGTTACTAGAGCACATTTAAAAATATATCATTAAGTTGTTTCAGAAATCTTGGCAAATAACCCATCAAAAGGAGACTGATATTTAAACCGTATCAATTTGCATTAGCCAACATAAAAGAGCTAGCAATATTTGACTGCATGGCTAGCTTCCCCTTGTTTTGGAAAAAGATATACACGGCTCATGGATCTTGTAAATTTTACACGAAGCCCGAGTACTGCAGCATGATTAATTACCTACAGATGACACCTGAAGAGAACTTTCTACCTAGCACCGTACTTTGATTGCAAGCGACAATCCTTGCTTGGACCCTCATCAGTTGCACTCGATCTGCTTGCCGTCCCCTATTTTGTGAAGATAAAAAGCTAGCATGTGCAAATTAATAAGTTTTTGTTTTTGTTTTTGCCTGAAGCTATATAGTTTCTTAATTGCAATCTGCTGCTAGCTTGAAGTTTTTCTCTGATCGCAGAGCTTTGCTGAACTGGAATATTTACTTGTGGGACTAATGTCGGCACTTCCTTATTTGTTGATTCCCATTAAACTCGTTGGAGATGTAAGCCCCCTACTTCTTGCTTTATTTCTTCAAAAACATGTTTTTTTTTTTTTTTTAAATGAAACTTAAACCAAGGATCATGTAGGATATTATCAGGATAAGTAGTTTCCATAAATCCTCAAAGCTCAGAATGCACAGCTTTTCAGCTTTCTGCCAAACAATAAAAATCACATCATGAATTGCTAGTCAATAAGAAGATTTCTAGAGACTACCCTGAAGGAAGATCTCTACAAAATGATGGAACGTATCAGGAAATTCACAAGCAGATTAGTAAACAAAAAGATGTTTTAATTGCATTTTTATATGACTTGATATTCAGGTGTCATTTAAATCCAACGCATGCATCTGACTGCAGGTTCCAATGCTGGACCTGACTTGTCCTTGCATGGGATGAAACTTGCCTGCTCATAAATAGAGGATGCATGTAGACCTTTTTTCCCTAAATTAAAAGAAGAAAAAACGAAAAGGTAGAGCTAGCACGCGGCTCTTAATCTACAAATATGTATGAGCATGAGAATATATCCAAAGAAAAGATAAATGCAGGAAATTAATGTATCTTTCACAGGGAAACAATATTTTGGTTGTTATCATCTAAATAATGTTCGGCCATTAGTTTATTTATCTTGCCTATGCTAATTCTAGACTTTGAAACCTCTAGAATTATTTGGTTACAAAAGAAAATTCTAAAATTATCTTAAATCCATGCTAATTATTAGAGGGGCTATAGATAATCAACATGCCCATGACAATTACTTTGCTTGTGGTGAATTAAAATTCTGATTCATGGTTTTTCTTTTTATGAGCAAATTTATGGTTTCCCTGTAGGCCGACAAAGGCAGGTGTTGGAAGGATCGTTACTGGGTGAAGGTAACTTCTTCTTCTTCTTCTTCTTCTTCTTCCTTCGTTTCATGTCAAAATACATTTCTGGCTTGAAGATATTGAGTGCTCTAGTTTGTGTTGGGAATACGTAAAATAATTACACAACATAAACTCCACTTACTTGGTTGACATTCCTCTCGCTACTTGGGAGAATTAAGGACTCGCATGCTGCTTTAATTTTTCCAGATAAGAGAGGGAGTTCCTCCTACACAACAACCCAAATGTAGATGGGATTTGAACCATGTCGTTGGATGACACCCACAAGTCACATGACCTTTTCAATAAAGAAATTTTATAAACACTCGTTACTGGGTCTATCTTCTGTCGTATATCTAATGAGACATGGAAAAGAACATCAATCTAGGATTTGAATTATATTTATATATTTATATATTAAATATTTGTAAAGGTATCTTGCATTTATATGTGTGTGTCTATCCATTCAGAGAATAATTTCAATCATTTTAATTTTAGATCGCTAATTTCTAAACAGTATTAGATGATAGAATACATATATAACAATATATATATATATATATATATATATATATATATATATATATATATATATATATATATATATATATATAATGGAATACATACAAAATAAATATTTTATGAGAATGTATAGATAATATCAATTTTATATAGATAGTCATGTAGAGTATATACTCAAAAAATCCTATATTTTTAATTCATCGATATTTTAAGTTTTGGATGATAGTTTAGGACTATTAATGGGTTTGGCCCGTGTGAGCGGCCCGAGAACCTAACTGGGTCACGCAGTCAAGCTCACATTTTATGGTGACGGGTGAGATCGGAACTGGAAACTGATTTATCCAAGGCAAATTCTGTGCACCACGGGTGGTGTAGAAAATTCGATGTAAAGTGTACTATCTTATCCGATTAGTCTACATAGTCATCACTTTCCAACGCACATTTACTATTTTATTTAAAAATTTTGTATGACGAAAATATTCATATACTTTGATAAAATTATGATATCCTATGTCCGTATTATGATATCCTGCATCTAAAAAGTCATAATTTTTATCAGCAAGATGTTATAATATAATGCAAGATGTCATAATATGCACATGATATCATTATTTTTTTCAAAAAATAAAGATATTTTTGTCATTCAAAATTTTCAAACGAAAAAGTAAAGCTGCTAGCATTAAATGTGCATTGAAAAGTGGTTGGACAAAAATACTCCTTCCATATTATAATATATTGGGTCATATTATGACATCCTGAGCTATAATATGCCACAGAATGTCATAATTTTTCTCAAACAACAAAAATATTTTCGTCATATAAAATTTTTAAATAAAAAAATCAACCTGCATGCATTAAATACTCATTAAAAAGTGGTGACTACATGGATCAATCGGATAAGATGGTGCATGCGCTCTACGCAAGGTATTCTACACTGCCCATGGTGCACGAAAAATTTCTCATTTATCCAGCAACTAAGGAGAGACAATGTCGACCTCCAAGAAGTGTATGCGTGTGATGAACTAATATAACGTCTCTCGACTGATGGAAGGACTTTTTTTATTTTTTTGATGAAATGGGAGGTAGAGCCACCCATATTTTATTATCATATAAGAGTAGTTACAACTGGGGGAGTGAAGCTGAGAAAGCTTAGGAACATGTCCAAGCAGAGAACTGGGAGGAGTGATTACAAGCTTCCAGGAAAGATGGTTAAAGGATTACATACAGACGTGAGTATTGCTGCGAAAGCTATCAGGTTTTCAGCTGAAACTACTATAGATATGTCAGAGGTGGTAACAGAGTTCCAGATTATTTTATAGAGATGTTGAAGTTGAGGCAGAGCAGACATTGGATTCAAGATTGGTTTATGATCTTCAAGAACTTCCTCTACCCTGTGAAGCATGATTCTTGCTGACAGTATTCACTTCAACTCAGTTTCCAACAGAGTTTGCAGACCTGTTGTAATGTGAGTGATGGTATCGAATTTCTGTTTGGAAATGTGATCAGTCCAAGATAAAACGAGATGTGCCGCTTGTTTGGCCACAAATTTTGGTAAATAGGCATGGAATTGAAAGTAGCATTTGTTGCGTTCCTTCCATAAGGTCCATTGAGTCGTGACTACCAGGATGTCCAAACCTTCGAGAGACTGCACAATCTTATCCGCACGCCATGAGTTCCAAAGCAAGAACTGATCATGTGGCAGATCACAAACCTGAAAATTTTTCAGCAGAATGGACCAGACTGACCGAGTAAATGGGCATTGTAACATGAGATGGGCTACCGTTTCCAAATGTGAGCCACATTAGGAGCAATTTTCAGTGCCTTTCCATCTCTTCTTGATTAGATTGGCCTTTGTTTGTATTTTGTCATGGAAACAGAGATATGAAGAATATTTGACCTTCTGTGGCACTCTGATGGAAGGACGGTTGAGGCATTGGGGAAGTGGTCATGGTCCTGACTCCTGATCACTTTGACATACATGGAGGGGAGCAAATTGTGGAGTTTATCAGCCTTATTCCCTTTACAAGAATGGCAGATAAAGATCAATATATTGGTAATTACTCTTTCCTGCGTGATCGCCGGATAGATGATGCTTCCAGGGGTGAGCAAAAACTGAACCTGAACCAATCAAACTAGTGAAACCGAACCAAACTGCAAGTTTGGTTTGGTTTAAAATTTTATTCGGTTTGGTTTGATTGGTTTTTGACATATAAAAAATAGGTTTGGATTGGTTCAGGTTTGTTAGTAAATAAAACCGTTCTCAAACTGAAACGAATCGGCTTTAATAGAACGACATCATTTTAATTAGGATGTTATTTATGTTGAAGTATTAATATATTAAAAAATAATTCTGAATTTATAGAATTGTTTATCAATTTGATTTTATGTTAATTAGCCTTAAACCCTAAGTAACTTACTGGATTGTTTATTTTTTTTGTAATGTGTTGGAGATCTTTATCTTAATCTTTAACGATGGTATTTCTTTAAAAATTTTATTTTATTGAGTGACAATATCTCATGTCAATTTAAATCATTTTACTTGATAAATTCTCTTAGTGATACTCTTATGTAAAAAAGAAACAAGTCTTCATGAATCACAAAATAATAATAATAATAATAATAATAATAATAATAATATAAACCGATAAATCAAACCAATTCAGACCATTTAAATCATGTTGGTTTGGTTTGGTTTCAATCTTCTATTAATCCGGTTTAGTTTTTAGAAATGTTAACCATTTAAGACTGGTTCGGCTTAGGTTTGAGCATAAAACCAATCCAAACCGGATCATGCTCACCCCTAGATGTTTTTATAGAGGTTTTTGTGTACTTGAGTCTATTGCGACTTATTGTGTTATCTTTTTTCTGATCATCGCTGGTATAAACCAGTGTTGTTTGATGCTAATCCCAATTAATTTAGTCAGGAAGAACTTACATTCGTGGCTATTGCATTCTTTGCTATAATCAATCCACAGTTCATTTCTGTTATGCAGCTCTTTTCTGGTTTCTTTCATCTTTTCCCTTGTTCTTCTTCCTTCTGTAATTCTTCTCCCTTTAATAAGTTCCATTAGGTACAATGTGCCTTTTGATTCCTCGAAAAATACACAGCTCATGAGCTACATTTAGAATGTTAAAGATTGAGCTTGCTCCATCTCAAGTTCCTTCTTCAGTTGTTCATGCAGCCCCAACAAATCGATCAATAACATTGTTTCTGAATAATGTGCCAATTTTTTATTCAATATAGGCGTTTTGTTGGTGCATTTGCTTCATGAATCAATTAGGATGCTCCTATTGGTCTCCACAATCACAATGAGCTGTGCATAGGAGCTCCTAAATGTAACTCACCATGTACCTCGTTCTGTGATAACAACAAGACATGATTGGAGAGTATGCATGCACATGTACAATTCGTTGGTGGGAAGAAGAAGACAAAAATTATGAAATGCTTGAATAATCTTAATATAGATTTTCTGGCCTAGACTGTACTGCTATTGTCCAATGCCCTTTCAGCTGATCTTTGTACCTTACAATTGTTTAACTTATGAGTTGAAAAAGGTGAGTTTAATTGTTCAGTTCTTTGACCTTATATACAAACTCGACTTCGATGTGTTGCAGGGAAATCTTTGGATTATGATATTCAGTTTTGTAGGTAACTACTTCTTGACTCACTATTTCTTCACGGTACTTGGAGCATCTTATACCTTTCCGTCATGGACGATGAACAATGTAAGACACGAGACACTCACAGAAAGATCATGTTTCATTATTTTATCTTGTACGTAATGCCCTGAGCATAACTTTATTAAAAAAAAAAGTGATCAACTGGCCTCGATGGTATATAAAAATATGATTATTTTTCACTTTTCCATTTTATATTCATGAAATACATGCAAATATTATCCATTTAATGAAGCTAAAAATGTTCAATAACCAAATAATACTTCATTCTATTCTGTATGGGATTCTTTGCACTTAAATGTTTTGTTCCCATTTTCCAATATTCTTTTGGAGTAACAGAGTTCAATACTAGTGATGGTGCAACAGATTTAGTATCTTGACTTCGTGGTAGAAATTTATCTGTAATAGATAAAAGATTGTGCAAATATGAATTTGTGAACCCTTCATGCTGTAAGCATGTGGAAGCAAGAGGTGCTACCCTTGAGACCAGTGGGAAATGCATCTTTCATAACCAATCAATTTGGTGGTCGCTGGTGAGTTATATTTAATCGTCCCAGAAATTGAGGTGTAATAGTGTGTTAACCACCTGATGCTAAGAGTCTGATTTATGCATCGATAGCCAAGATGGAAAAGGATATACCTCTCCAAGAAAGAGGTATAAAATGGAAAACTATCTTTAATTTGGTTTTATTTTATATGAGTGCAACATATAGCTAGCATTTGGAGGGAGAAAAGGCTGACGGATTTCCTTGCGGTTCTTTTCTATAAAGATCTCTGACTTGAATTAAACTTCTGTGACAGGATACAGATTGATGAAATATTCTTCAGTAACATTACGTAAAATCTAATGAAAATTTTTATCTCTATGTTACCCTGTAGAAGGATGAAGAGTAAACCTCATCTTATCAAGTTTGTCATAAGTTTGGTTTCGCTCTGTCACAGAATGGATTTCCTAAAGTAACGTAAATTTTCCTCAGACTTGACTCAGTAAATACTGGACCATAGTTGGAAGGACTTACATAAGCACATAAAAAACCATATCAAAACTTATACAAATGACACCAAGCTTTGTCCATTTGAGGTTAGCCTCCTTGGTTGCAGGGTGTTCTGAAGTACCCCATATCAAAATACCCTTAAGCTGTAAAGATTGGCTAAACAAAAGCTAGACATTTCCTAGGACACTGCCTTCCCCACCATTGAGACTTGTACCTAATTAGAAAGCTGGTCAAGATTGAGCTTGATATAGCTACATGTTGAAGTTTCTAATAGTTCAGGAAAGAAACATAATATGGTTTTGTTTTGACTTAAAATCAAACACAAGAAAAATTAAAATAAAGTAACATGTAATTTTGTTATGAATATTTAATTTAGTTTCTGAATTTTATTCTAATATCTTCTGTGTCATTGGAAACCAAAGAACCTTCTTTTTTGTTTTTTTGTTCATGTTGATATTCTAGATAAATAAGATAGTATATGCAAAATTTGTTTCATTATTTTCTAGGGTAATGATGTGCATTCCTTTTATTATTCTGTAGGTACCGCATGCCACGTTCCTTCTTGCTCATTGTTGTTTCATATTATACCACACTGTGTCTAATATGACATTACGGAGGGTCCGCCAGTACACTGCTTGCTTACCGTACACGAGTCGAGTGGGCACCGAAGCTGCATGGATTTTACTCTTTGGCTATTTCATAGCATACTTGGAAACTTTAGCCATTTCAAATGTACGTGGTAACATAATCATCTAAGTTCCTTTGAGTCTGTCTTTCTTTATTATTTCAAAATTTTATTCTTTTCTATAATTTTCAGATTATAATGCTTATAGAAAGTCTTGTTGCCCAAAAAAAGTTTTTGAAAGTCTTGCATTTAAAATATTCTTTTTAATAAAAATAGTCAGGATGTGTATATGTGATGTAACCAATTAACATGCAAAGGTTGTGAATTTTCAGATATATATATTTGAGAGCAAGAATATTTCAGATATTAACTTGATGATTGGGCAATTTTGGTATAACTTTATACTTAAGAACTGCGTGCTTTTTAGGGCCTTTTCATTTTTGCTTAATCTTCAGCCACCAGTCTGGTTCCTGTGTAAATATTTAAGCCAGAGGTTTTCAACATTTAGATACCTAGTATTTTTGTAAGATACATGCCATGTAAGTTTTTCAAACAAATTTATGAATGGTGTATTTCTGAGGAATTTTGTTTTCATATATGTAATGAAGAGTTTGAAAGTGATTAGGAGGTGGACTCCTCTCCTTTGGGGAAGGATTACCTTTGAAAATTTATGGTAGTTTTAACTTATAATATTAGAAATTGAGATTTTTAATAGCACAAACTGTTTGCTTAAAATTAAGAGCAAGCAAATTAAGCAGAGCATGAAGGGAGGGAGGTGTGGGCGACCAATTTACACAGGATCCTCAACTTTCTTGGACTCTTTCCTAAAGTGGTAGATGGGCTGCTATACCAGGAATTCCAGGATTTTGCTGGTTGAAACAGATTGTATTTTCTATATAGGTTCTCAGGTGGTTGTGGTTACTAGTAGTGCTTGGTGATTTGGAGACCAAGGAACCATCATTTAGATGCAAAACTTTGTTCTGGACAGCCATGTTGGAAGGATTACTAACACATAATAACTTTCTTCAAAAAGGTGTAAATATGGACAAAAAACTATGTGCTGTGTGAGATAGAGGAGCTGACTAAGACTGATGTTAACTTTGACATCATTGAAGGATGTGCTAATAGCTTCAAAACAACCTACTCTTAATAGAAAAGTAAAAAATTAGAGCACTTTTTCCTTCTGTTATGGTTGGGCCTAAAATTATTGAATCTGCAATATTTGACAAAAACTTAGCTAATCTGGATGGATTTCATGCGATTGTGATCTTCATCCAGATGTATTTTTGCTATATGTGTTCATTTTGCTTTTTTCGTTTGAATGCTGACTAGCTTAGTAACATATCATCAAAGTTTTTCCGTTAGAGTAGAATTGTTGAGAATTTCTACTACACTCAAATTCAACAATTAGATTTCCAAGGTCTATTACTGTAACATCCCGGCCCAGGATCAAGCCCAAAATCCAAACAAAAAAAAAAAAAAAAAAAAAAACAGAGCGGAAGGAGACTCCCGAAGGGAGCCTTCTTCCTCGATGAATCCCGGATGGAAGGGGAGTCCTAGGATCACCCGAGCCCTAGGGACCCCTATAAATAAGCCTCTCCCTCTCTCAAGACCCTCCACCGGTGATCTTCGAGCCCGATTCCTCTCCTTTTCTCCGTAGAAGCCGCGGCAACCTCTTCTCGTGTTCGTCGGAAATTGAAGGTCGAAGAGGTCACCGGAGTTCAGGTAAGGGTTCAATCTTTCTTCCTCTCCCTCTTCCCTTTCTTCCCATGTTTTTAAACTCCTCGCCGGCCTTCAGGATCGTCGGAAAATCCTTGAAAATAGTGAATCCTGTTTTGCTCTGTTTCGGTCGGACCTTTTCCTCTCTTTTCCGGCCACCGGCGCCGCCGGTTGCGGCGTCCCATCCCCGAGACCGGACTTCCATATGTCTCTCTTCCTTCCCTGAAAGCCTTGGCCGCCGGCGACCGGCCAATGGTCGGAGTTCTTGAAGAAAGGGGACGGATCCCCTGTTTTTCGAAAAAAAAAAAGAGCCGCCGGCCGTTGTTGGATCTCCGGCCAGGCCGCCACCCCGCCGGAGCCCGAGCCACCGGGGGGGGGACCTCACGGTCCTCCCCTGTTTCAGCCAAGGGAGGCCGCGGGAAAAGGAAAGAAGAAGAAGGAAGAGGAAGAAGAAGAAGAAGAAGAAAAGAAAAGAAAAAGGAAAAAGAAAAAGGAAAAAGAAAAAGAAAAGAAAAAGGAAAAAGAAAAGAAAAAAAAAAAAGGAAAAAGAGAGAGAAAAATAAAAATAAAAATAAAATAAAATAAAATAAAAAGAAGAAGGAGAGAATTTTTCCTCTCTCCTTTCTCTCTTTTTTTTCTCTTTTTTTTCTCTCTCCTCTCTCTATCTTCTCTCTCTACATTTTCTCTCTCTAGATTCTCTCTCTAGACTTTTCTCTCTCTTTACGGATTTTGTCTCTCTAGGATCTTTTCTTCCTCTCTGATTGCATCATGAATCCTAGAATAAACTTGAAGATGAAAATAAGATGATTTGAGATTGCTCCGAAATTCGTGCGGTAGATCTGATCCCAGTCCGATTCTATTCAAAATTGTAACACTTGATTCATATTAAGTCACCCTGATAGGACCTCTGATGATCTCGATCATGAGTGCCTCATCGGAAGGATACGAAAGTTTCTCTCTCCACTTTCTCTCTCTACTTTCTCTCTCTAGAATTTTCTCTCTCTTCATGGATTTTCTCTCTCTAAAAGTCTTATGGATCAGTGGAGGATCCAGATACATAGAAAAGTTCTAATTTTGGTTAATCCTAAGAGAGATCCTCGATCTGTGTTATTAGGATCGATTATCGATAATTTTCTCTATATGTGATTTTTATATTGATCAGGGTTATGAAGAGATGATTGTCTGCATATGATATCGAGTGGAATATCTTGTTAGAGAAATTCATAAATCAAAGAAGAACATTGATTTCTGTGTTTGGATCAGTCATCGGTAAAGGTAAGAATCCCTGTACATGATCACTATTATATATATGCTATTTTACTGTTGGTTTTGCATCATTAGTTTTGCATCGTCGGATTTGAGATCGATGAATTTATTATACCTGAGATACTGTTATTTGATTTTGAGCATGAGTATGTTATGTCAATATATATGTATCAGAGATTGATGGCATGATTATATGGATATGACATATCTGAATTGATCATAATGCAAGACAGAATTGATTGATGAAATCAATACATAATGATTAAATGAAAAGAAAGAGATATGTGGTATGGACTAGCCTTGTCATGTGGAACAGCCGGCCAGGAGCTTATGCCTGGGACAGCCCGCTAGGAGCTTATGCCTGGGACAGCCCCCACTGGCTTACAGGTGGATCAGCCGGCCAGGAGCTCATGCCTGGGACAGCCCGCCAGGAGCTTATGCCTGGGACAGCCTCTCACGGGCTTTGGTACGTGGGACAGCCGGCCAGGAGCTCATCCTGGGACAGTTTTGAAAGACTTTTTAAATGGATTCGATCCGGATGATGACTGAGGTATAGACTTGGATAGTCCAGAGCCAGAAGGAAACTGTTAAAAATCATGTGATTATGAAAGGAGAAATGAAAGATAAGACATGAAACAATTGTTGAACAAAAGTGTTTCACCTGTTAACATATGATTGTGCATCTATTTTGACAAAACAGAAAATTTATGAATGTTTGCATTATTCTGGACATTGAACATGAGATTTTATATTTTATTGCTATTCTTTATTTTCAGACTATATTACTATATCAGTGTGATATGGGAATTCTTACTGGGCTGTAAAGCTCACACCCCTTATCTTTCTTTTCTTCTCAGAGTTACAAGATGTCCATGGTTGGCTATGGTATGGATTTGTGAGTGAGCGGATGCATAGATAGAGTACCGTTGATACTTGATCAGAGGATTGAAGGAATGTTAATTGTAATTATGCAAGTTTTATGAATTATTGTTGAAATTAAATATTATGGTTGATAAGATTATAATGATTTAATTTGGCCTTGCATATTCTTTAGGGCTTGCTCTAAGGAGTGTGCGGCCATCACGTATCCGACCCGGGTGTTGGGTTCGGGACGTGACAATTACAATCTTTCATGCTCATCTTTTTTATTATTTATTAATTTTTCGTTTAGAGTTTTCTCTAAAGACTTAATAATAATTAGATGATTTCACATGCTTCCTTTGTCCCTCAAAAAATAGATTCATGCTAATTGTTGGTGGGTACTTTGAACCTTTGCAGTTCCCTTATTATGATTTTGTTGATCGAGCATCAATGTACAAAACAGGTTCACTATTTTATGCAATGTATTTTATTGTGAGCTTTCCCATGTTCTCAAGGTACGGATCTTGTCTAGTTTTATGAGTTATATGGAATTCATTTGATGACTTATCAGATTTGGAATATATTGTAGATTGTCTTCTTGCATGTAAAAATAGTCTTAGGAGCTACTTTTTCAGTAACTCAAAATCCTATAGAAATTTATAAATGTTTATGTGATGCATTCATTTTCTGGAAGAGAAGTTCTAGTTTGCAAAAAAAACTAGGTCAGCTTATGTTTGAATCAAGCATGATGAGTTGCATCTTTTTTCTTTTTTCTTTTTTTTTTTTTAATCAGCTAGATTAGACTTTCTTGAGGTTGAACTAATATTGGTTGGGCACAATCACCTCTTCAGGTCCCGTCCAATTTTTGCTGACCATATCCAACCTGGTTGGTTTAATTTTTCAGGATTTGTGCCCAACATGCAGATCTGAGAATTTGGTGCAGATCATTGGAATCTTGGTTTAAGTGAATTTTTTGAAACCCTATTTCTGTTCACTACCGTTCTGTTTATCTCATTCATCCTTCCTCGGCATCCTTTCTTCTCTTTAGTTCTATGATTCCTGAATTCCTTACTTGCAACCCTTTCTACATCATTATCTAGAAAACATTGTGGAATGCAGTGAAAAAATGGTCAATGCCTCAAAACTGATGAACTTCTGAAATTGCAGATATGGAGTTAAAAGCATCTGAAGTTCATGTCATATATTTTTCATGGTTGGCATAGTTTATGATTGCTTTTATTTGATAGATGACATTTCAGTACTGAAACTTTTTGTTAGGTTGGGATTACGGTAACAAATTCCATCTGTCGAGGTTATCATCCACCGAGTATGATACCATTATAATGGACGTTATAACAGTTTCAGCCACCACCTCCATTACAGTATATACATAACAATGGGTGAAAAAGATATGACCATTATATTTTGTTATTTAGAATTATAATGATCTGTTATAACATAAATAATAGCCATTATTTCACTTGAACTTCTGTAAATGAAATATTATTTTTCAAAGTAGAAACTTTTCTGCATTAAATTTCCATCCAAAGGTGATTGTGTGGACCACCTCATTGTCACAGATAATCCTATATCCTTTTTTTCATTTTCTTCAATGGTTACTTTTCCCTGTGCATATTGCTTCAGTATTTATTGTTAACCAGCAAAGGAAAACTTGAATTATTATCATTAGTCCTTCCAAAAAATGTGATCTTCTAACAAATGTGTCCTCGTTAAACTTACAAACTTCAAGGAAATCATTTTTTGGTAGAAAAGAAATTTTTTAATTAAATATGCATTTTATTTCTCTAAGGACCACCAATCTCTTGTCAGTTTCCTTTGTGATCCTCAAACAGAGCACTTACTTTTGCACAATTTAGCATCACTTTTTCTTTGACCTAATTCTCCCATAGCCATGCATATTTTTAGAGACACATTTTGCCTTCCAAGTAACAAGAAATTGTTAAACATAATTTTAGTTATGATCTATTTCATTGTCAAGTATGGTTGGGAAGCAGATGGACCGATAATCCCAATTATACTCAAAATTTAGCGTATAGATTGATAGTGGTGCACACTAATCATACAATACCATATTGACATCGATTTGGTACATGATATAAGAAGCATACCGACACTCGATATGCTTAACTAGTCTCCATACCGGATATATCGATAGTGTAATAGGATATGTTACCAGTATGGGATCCGATATCAAGACAACGAATCTTGATTATACTTTGTCTTTTCTTTCAAAGGTGAACTAGCAAATCCTGTCAACTAGAAAGAATTGGCACATTACTTCAGTTAGCATGTTTATCTGCATGATAGAGCCTTCGAACCTATTATAAGATTTGAGTGATCTAATAGTTTGTAAGTTAGCCTCTGATCATGGTAACGGTAGCTTCAAAAGTATGCATGTCAGAGGCAGGAGATATTGTCCTGTGGTTTGCATTTGTGCCATCTGATTGATAACATTTAATTGCTTGTGATGATATATAGGATAGATGAGATACCTGGTGATCGGTGGGATCTGAAAAGAGTTGCTGTGGATGCATTGGGTGCTTCCATGCTCGTCACGATAATATTGGATCTGTGGCGGCTATTTCTAGGACCTATTGTTCCAGTCCCAGAACCAAAGCAGTGTTCGCAACCTGCGCTCGTGTGGTTTGGGATTCCGGAGTGAGCTCCAGTTAATGAATGTAGGTTGAAGGCTCAGATCTCTTTTGGCCCAAGCGACTCATAGCTTACATGTTGCACTCATTGGGCTCTGCTTTGGATCAAAGAGAAATGTTGTTGGAACTAATAGAACAGCAAAATCTGTGCTTGTATTCATGTATGTGTGTATCTATACATGTGTGCACAATCGTACGTATATGTGTGTGGGCTTGGTTGTTTGATGTAACTTCTGATGTCATCCAAACTCCAGTTTGCTTCTATTTTATTAGCCACCACTGTCCTTCATCCCCACAATACCCTCTCTCTCTCTCTCTCACACACACACACCAGGGGCAAGGGCACGTAGCTGTAACACTTGTCTGACATTATAACTTTAGGAAGATTTATATGTAACAAGTAGGTGTTAATGTCAAGTGTGAGCTAGTCCTGGCGCTCTGAGCTCCGAGACTAGTTCAAATTTAAAGCAAGAGTTTTCCATGCAGGATAAAAATCTTCGATAGGATGGTATTATGTAAAATATTTTCCTAATGTTTGAACTAGTACTAGCATTTGTAAGTGCCGGGGCTAGTTTAAATTTGAAAGGTTTTTGTGTAGTACTAATCCCGTCTATTGGCATGACGATAATCGGTCAAAATTGGTGGAAAGGTTTTTCATGGAAATACCTAACCAGTCTAGTATTACTTGAGAGCTCTTAATCGTAGCCTATTAGAACTAATGGTAGACATAGACAATGAGAGACCGGAAGTTAGGGCTGAGCAAAAAATTAAAATCTAAAGAAACTCATCCAATCCCATCCAATAAATATCGGTTTCGGTCGATTGAAAGATTTGAATCGGATTGTGATTCGTAAAAAATTTGATTAATTATGATCAGTTCGATTTCTATATTTTTAATCTGTATAAAATCGAATCCGACCGATCGATATAGTATTTTCAATACTTAGTCTGTTTGGAGAATTAAAAATTGATAATTATGACATATTATGTACTGACTTATGGATGTTATGAAATTATTATATCTTAGTTTTTATATGAATTGAATGGTGTATTAATTTATGATATTTAAAATCAATATTGGATTAATATTAAAATCTAAACCAATACAATCCATCCAAATCCGCTATAAACTATTAACTCCAGTTTCAAATGATTTATATATGATAAACGGACAGGAACGGATTAAATTTTCTTCAATCCGATTGGATTCGATCTGATCAAATGTTTTTCTCAATCTGACCCATGCTCAGTCTTACTGGAAGCCATCCACCGCTAATCCCACAGTTTTTGAGGGTGGGAAATGAGTCTTGGAAATTTTTTTTTGAGAAGGGGAAACGCTAACCAAATTAGACGCAGGAAGCAGTAACTTGGTAAAGTCCAGAAAAACATAGTGCTTTGTTTATTGCACAGCACTACTTAAGCAAACTCATCTGCCACTCAAGGTCAGTTACTTCGTGATAATTTCTTTAAGAAAAAAAAAAAGAAAAGTAGAAAAAACTTTGTGACAGAACTTCAGCAAAGATCTAATTACTTGCTATTATATTGCTAACTCTTCTTGTTCTCAAGCCTAAGCAACCAAATTATTGCTCCATCATTATGGACACATATCTACTTTTAGGTTAATGGTTGATAGCTTGTCATATTAAGACATGCAAAATGTATATAAGCATGATTAAATTTTAGGGACTTAATAAAAAGCTTAATTCAGTATATGTTAAAAATAATCCTCATATCGATCTAGCTTTCGATCATTTGCCTGTAATTACTCCTTTTCCCCTTTTGCTTCTCTCATGATTTTTTGCTCTCCTTTGCTTTGATATTCTCCTTATTCTTCTTGCCACAGGGGGTAGGGAGGGGGGAGAGAGAGAGCTGTAATATTTGTGTTCTGCGATTTGTCTGTCCATGCAGGCTTAAACATAATATTAGTTTCCTTATGTTTAAATTAATCTCTGCACTTAGTTCCAGAGCTAATCCAAAATTGGTGGAGAGAATTATTTCATGAAAAGAAGCTCTCAAAAAGAGAATTATTTCAAGAAATTCCACAAACAACCTCAATATCACACTTTAGTCCATTCTTGATAGAGTCCATCTTGATCCCGAGCTCTTAAAACCTACAATAACAGAGATCACAGAGAGCAGAAGGCATGGAAGCTAAAACCCAGAAAACAACAGCTCTGGCAACTTTGTTTGAACCCCCACGTTCATTTCCTCTTGTTGTACGCTCTGCTAGATTTCTTTTTCGTAATGTTTAAAAGAGGCTAATTTTTCTAGAAGCGTTGGATGGATAATGGTTCTCTTATATGGGGTACAATTTTTCTTTAAATGGAGTACGGTGCTTGAAACTATCATCATATATAATAATTCATCCATAATTGACTGATACTTGCATTCGAGTTAACTTGGATGCATGCACATTTTCTTAATGCAAAATATAGATATACAGATGTATATATCTTTCTTTTGTTGCTAATTACACTGAAACTGGAACAATTTGGCAGAAAAAACAAAGAGATTTGCGTTTTCGAAAGCACCATTTTAGCAAACTCATTGCGGCATCGTGGTTAACCACTTTGTTATAGAACCTCAGCAAAACACTGGCTACTTGGTAATGATATTACCATCTCATAATGCTCTCATATCTGTTCCCCGATAATGCGATGAATTTCCAATTCAATTGATTCTGAGTTACATGTATTGTTGGGATATATCGGCTAGCCCCTGTATGCCAACTTATCTTTGAAACGGTCCGATCGACGTCCGACTCTATCCACCGGACAGACAAACGACTCCGACAATGACTGTCGATAATGACTGCCGACAATATCCGACCGAAGGTATGCCGGTCGAACAGATCAATACTGTTTCCAACTGGTCGAACGGCCGAGCGTCCGAACCCATATCACCGACTCACTATCGGGGGTGGCAGCCGACGTCCAACTTCCATAAGGTACCAGATCAGCCGACGGTATTTTCGATCGTCATCCGAC
>NC_025996.2:26267486-26344413 GCF_000442705.2 Elaeis guineensis
GCCTCTCAACTTCTTCTCCTCACAGCGCCGCATGTCTCTCTCTCTCTCCCACAGGTATTCATATGTTTCGTGAGCTCTTCTCGGACCAACGCCGCACCAGACCATCACACAGGCTCCTGTTCACCAAATAGGGTCATTTATAGGCTAAAAAACCAATTAGAACCTTATTAGGACTCCTAATGACACCCAAACTAAGCTCCTGAACCGTCGGATCAACATCGAAAGCTCCCCATGCCGTTGGATCGCGCATCGGTCCACAGAACAGTCTGTGGACCGCAAAAAATGCGTGAGAAATGCCCATGCAGTCTATGCGGTCAGTTGTGCACTGTCCGATCCACGATGGACCGAGCAACGGGCTCCCAGGGGCGCGCATGGGCCCTAGGCTGCGCCCGCGTGCCTGGGCTTGGCTCGCGCCCCGCGCAACAGGGCCTGGGCCGCGCACCCAGGCCTAGGCTGCACCTTACGCGCCTGGGCCGCGCACCCAGGCCTAGGCTGCACCTTACGCGCCTGATCCGCGTGCTGCCTGCCTGGACTGTGCACGATAGCACCGCGCCCGCTCCGCCGGCCCGCCATCGACGGTCCTCTGCCGCTCAAAATTTCATACCGACTTCTCTCGCGCATATATCGACCATCCGAACTTCGTTTGGGGTGATCTTGAACTCATTCGACTCCGTTTTTCATCGCAGATCTCGCTGTGGGTTCAATATAGACTGAATCTCGAAGCGTCAAATCTTAACACCCTCTCCCCCTCTTGTGCACATTTGTGCTCGTAGATTAAGAATAATTAATCTTTGTTATCCGTATGATTAAATTCTCAACTTATCCATATAACTAATTTCTCAATTCTCAAATAATATAATTTTTAACATCTACATATATATTTCTATCCTACCACCACGACAATCTTGTTTATGAACTTGTGAACAAATGTAGCAAATCTGCACTGTCAAGACCAACCAATCATGATTTCCTTTTGTAGAAAGTTAAAAAAGGCTAGTGGCACGTTGTATCAATTTTTGGGTCCCAGTGTACTCAAAAATCGCCTCAGCAATCCAATCTAATATGATCAAGCTAAAATATTTGCGGTTTATACTTTTACAAAACAGTGATTAATCGTATAACTGGATAGCAGTTTTTTTTGAAAAATACGGGAATGAGTTATGTGCTCTTTTCGGAACAGAGGAGGGCGTCCTCCGGTAGTCCATCTTAGCCATATACATCTTTGTTGATGTAGAATACTTCTAGTATGTGTCACCTTAACGATTAGACGGTTGAAGTTTTCTTTTCATTAATAAATATGATGTGAGTGCCACCATCTCAAGCACGAACAAAAATCATACGGCACAGGCATTAGAGAAGAAAATATTTAACGGACTTCTTATTTTACCAAACTTCCTTGGATGCATGCACATTTTCTTAATGCAAAATATAGATATACAGATGTATATATCTTTCTTTTGTTGCTAATTACACTGAAACTGGAACAATTTGGCAGAAAAAACAAAGAGATTTGCGTTTTCGAAAGCACCATTTTAGCAAACTCATTGCGGCATCATGGTTAACCACTTTGTTATAGAACCTCAGCAAAACACTGGCTACTTGGTAATCATATTACCATCTCATAATGCTCTCATATCTGTTCCCCGATAATGCGATGAATTTCCAATTCAATTGATTCTGGGTTATGTGTATCTTAGAAGGTTTCTACCTTCAGATATAAAATTCCTCGTCTCCTTGAAGCCTGACTAAAGTTTGTAACATAATTTATAGCTAATGTGCTTGATCTCAAACGTCATATATAAAGCTTGACTTACAAATGATCTGAGCTTTAATGTTTGAAATTTGGTCCGTCTCAGTCACAAGCTTGTTCAAGCTTGGTTCGACTGAGAAAACAAGCCAATCTTGAACATATGCTGTCAAGCTTGGCTTGCACTCTAATTTCTATTTCAAATAACTTGAGCGGCTACTCCTTAGGCTAGCTCAACTTGGCTAATATGGACCTCTAGAGAAAATACGCTAGACTTGTAATGGGGCACATTGGGTGGTCTCAATGTCTCGTGGAGCACTTTATATAGCACTCAAGCCTCGTCTAAGCTTAACCCATCTGGAAGACATGCCAGTCTAAACCTAAGCCACATATTTTTGATACAAAAGATTATATGCTAATTGGGACTCTTAGAGAAAAATGTTGAAGTTTTAGACACATAAATGTAGTTGAACATGTAGTGGGTTGTAAGTTTACAATTGAGGATCATTAAATTTGAGAGTCGTTAGAAATCAAGTTTTGCATGCTTAAGGACGCAAATTCACACCAAAGGTTAAGTGTAATAGACCAAACGTAGTTTTTCCTCAAATTATATACTTATTGTTATTATAGTAGCAACCATGATGCACAATAAATTCAATCTAAAAAGAATAAGGCTTAGCTATGACTTTTTCTTTTTTTATATATTTTAAAGGATGAAAAAGTAATCACATGTGAATTAGGAAAAGTAAGTTTGTAAGTATACATGGAAGCATGCAACTAAAAGAATATTAAATAATTGACCTCTAGCGTAATTCTAACTAAATTAGATATCTTTAATCAGATGCACCGGACGTTCATTTTACTAGTAATACAATGAATGTGGGGGAAGCATCTATTGGCATTTTCTCCCTTTTTTATCAGTGATTGTGTTATTGTTCTCATTGAAGTCCAAAACTATATTTGTCAATTATATACTCCATACATCCCACAAAATCTTAATGTATCCATCGTAAACATTATTTGATTATGGCACAAATAATGCGCTCGGGAAGATTTGACGCATGAACTACCATAATAGTCCTCGTGTTTCTTTGTAAAGAAAACCACGCATTAATTGCACCAAGTCCCCGTTTCCTTGTTGAAAATATTAGATTTGCAGACGGATATTGTAGATAATAATACACGTTCATCTCTCTCTCTCTCTCTCTGAGAAGAATGGAATCCAGGAAAGAGTCTTCTCCTGTGAGGATAGCCCTTTGTTCATCTAAACTTTCCCTCCTTGTGGAACGTCTCATCTTCGTTGGTCTTGGCGCTGCACTCGCCTTCCTCCTCCTCTCCTTCTACTTGTCCTCCCTTACTCCCATCCTCGCTCCCACTCCCACTCCCTCCACCGACCACTCCATCCCGACCTTCTATGACGACCCATCCCTCTCCTACACCCTCGATGGCGGTCACCTCTCCGACTGGGACGCCAAACGCCGTCACTGGCTCCGCCTCCATCCCAACCCATCATCGTCCGCCAAGGAGAAAGACGAGCGGATCCTTATGGTCTCCGCCTCCCATCCAAGCCCCTGCCGGAACCTGGACGGCGACCACCTCCTCCTCCGCTTCTACAAGAACAAAGCCGACTACTGCCGCATCCACGGGCACGACCTCTTCTACAACACGGCCCTCCTCCACCCCAACATGACCGGGTGCTGGGCCAAGATCCCGCTCATCCGGGCGGCCATGCTGGCCCACCCGGAGGCCGAGTGGATCTGGTGGATCGACGAGGACGCTGCCTTCACCGACATGGAGTTCCGGCCGCCCTTGTCCCGCTACCGGGCCCACGACCTGGTGTCCCCGGATGGCCCTCCATGGTCTACGAGGAGAAGAACTGGGTGGGCCTCAACGCCGGGGTCTTCCTCATTCGCAACTCCCAGTGGGGCCTCGACTTCCTCGACGCCTGGGCTCGCATGGGCCCGCAGACCCCCGAGTTCCAGGCCTGGGGCCGGACTCTCGCCTCCGAGATCAAGGGCAAGACCACCCCCGACGCCGACGACCAGTCCGCCCTCCTCCACCTCCTCGTCTACGAAAAGGACCGCTGGGCTGACAGAGTCTATCTAGAGAACGACTATGACCTCCACGGCTACTGGGCCGCCGTCATGGGCCGCCTTGAGAACTCCACGGAGGACTACCTCGCCATGGAGCGGAGAGAACCGCCGCTGAGGCGCCGCCACGCGGAGAAGTTTACCCGGGCGCACGGGGAGATGCGAGGGCGGTGCCTGGACCGCGAGGTGGCGGGCGACGAGTGGGAGCGGCGGCGGCGGCGGCGGCCGTTCGTGGCGCACTTCACCGGGTGCCAGCCCTGCGGCGGTGGGCACAATCCGGCATACACCTGGGAGAGCTGCTTCGCCGCCATCCAACGCGCCCTCGACCTCGCGGACGATCAGGTGCTCCGCGCATACGGGTTCGGGCGCATTAATGGATCTGGCGGCTATGTACGGCCGCTGCCGTACGATTTCCCGGCCTCGTCGGTAGCATGATTCGATGGGCCAGTAGTGCAATTTTAGAACAACTTGTATCGCCTGATCTGATCAAGAGTCAGGTGGTGTTGACTGATTCTTTTTAAGCAATTCTTTTCTTTGGAGAAAACTGATTTTAATGAGCAAATGACCGAGCAAATCACAACATTTAAGAATTGAGCTGGAACATTCCATTTTGATGGCTGAGAGTAATAAATACATGCAATCATACCAACTTTGAAGGATCTCCAGATTTGAAACATATAATGCCTTGGAATTATATCAACCTTCCACATATACCAATGCCCATACAGGCATGCCACGATACATACCATACATAAGCTGGTGCCTCAATTCATTATTAAAAATATCCTAATTTGCAAAGGATCAATGAGAACTTGATGATTTCAAACAATTTGGCAAGGTGGTTTAATATCACGACATTGTTTAGTATGTTGGAAGAAAATGCTGACAGAAAAGATAGAAGCAGAATGAAAAGATCAAGGAAGCATACAAGAAGGGCACCAGGGTGATACACCAAGTCCATCACATCACACCATCTCTTCGTTTTTTCCCCGCCTATGTTCTCCCTCTCTTCTACCCTATTTCTCGATTCTTTTTTACTTTTCTCTCAAACTTAGACCTATTTTTGTTTTATTTTTGTACACAAAATAGAAATGCGCACATATATACCCTAGAACTAATATTTATAGCCTCCATTGGAGCGATATCAGAGCGTGTACCATATGATCTTTCCTCCGTACCGGTACAGATCCTTACCCAGGTCTTATTCTCTCTACTACTTTAATCTTTTAGAATTTTCTAACCCAAAAATTACAAGTGGCAACTCTTGAATACATATATCTAGGGATACAGGGTAATGTACCACCTTATTTTAAGGCTGACAATATCCTATCATCTAGGATTTATTTACTTGCATTTTCCAACAATTACAAGTTTCCAAAAAAAAAAAAATCTTCTTGAATATTGTGGATTTTGGTTTCAATATTTTCCATCCTTCGACAGCATTACTGTTTGCTTTTTTCTCTTCTCATATCCGATAGAAAACTTTGACAAGATTATAAGTCATAAAACAAATAAATCATGTAATCGCTTGGTAAGTCAATTGCATAATTACATCATACATCAGTATAGATGCACACACAGCAATACAATATCTTGACTATAACCTTCAGATTCGATAATTAATGCATGCATTTTTTCTTTCAGCTTTTGATTCAATCATCATTGCTTCTTTCACTATAGTAATAACAGATATGTCTTCTGCAAATAGAAAAAATTAAAGTGTAATACGTCAGCATTCAAAAGCAAAATAAAGGTGAAGACATTCAAGACCCCAAAGTGAAACAGTCTTACCCGATTGCTCCATCTAAGATTATATCATTAAAATTTTCAAAAACTAGCCAATATAATCCCTTATTTTATAGAAACTACAATGCTCACACCAAATGACACCCCAAAATTTTCTAGATACATCAGGGACAACCTTCTGGATAAGTCATAAACAATCTGTTCTTATTAAAGACTAATATCCGTTCAAAATCTAAATATGATTGCTCTTCAGCATCAGCAACCACAACTGCATAACAAATATTGACAACTCAAGCAGTTCCAAACAATGAAAGCAACAAAATTTCAGCATTTTGAGTTGACTAGAATGAATTAGTAGCACGAAACGATAAGCATTTCATCCGGAGTTTTGCTCGAGCTTGTGGCTGATTTGATTTGGATGTGTCAGTGGTAAGTAGGAAATAAATATACAAACAAACATTGTGGGATTTCAAAAAATTAAAAATTTAGTTTTAGAATGATTGCAATAGAAGTAACGCTATGAGGCTCGCGGCAAGTGCACACAAACAACTTACCTACCCAAAAAAGGGCACACAAACAACCATGGGGTAAAATAGCATTGATGCAACTCAAAGCGAGTTGTTCCCGAACACCACATCCAATTGAGTATGGCATTTGTCAAATCAACAATTATAGGTCGAAATATATTCTATTGGAGAATGATGGGCATCTGAAAATATTTTTTGGACAATATTACATGAAAAGCTAGTGGGTGTATCCCCAATGCATACCTTTATTTGGAGTAGAAAACTCAACCCCACCGTGTAATCTACATGGAGAAGATATTGTAAGAGGGTTGCCATTTGAAATGAGAAAGGGAAAAAAATCCCTAATTGAGCATCAAATGAAATCATTCCTAGCTTTCAGGTGCATCTTGCATGACTGACGTATTTATGCATGTCTTCATGTTACGTTTCCTACCTGTTTATATATCTACGTAGATGCGGCAGACAAGGACCCAGCAGCCTACAAAAGCAGCTACATCATGCACAAAGTTAAAACAATCTCTTGAGCATTCATCTACTTTATCAAGAACACCTGCTTGCAAATACCGCCTGCCATCAAATACAAATACCAAAAGGGGATGCAAAATTTCCCTTTCTAAATCCTTCATAATAGATCTATGGTATCAGCACTGATATACAATTTGCAAAATAAGTTACAACAGGATTTGCTAACCATCTGAAGCTACAAGGTGGAAAAGCTTTAAAAGAAAGGTAATGACAACAAAAATAAGTGAACCAGTGTTCATTGGCAGTATTGAAGCTCTTTTGACAGAACATGGAAAACCCCAACCTCTTGCTCCAATATTCTAGAATGTTGATGCTAACTATATATCTCCTGTTGCTGTAACAACCTCTAAACCTGCCTGAGTGCATGAATCTGATTCTGAAGAAGCAAATTGACTAGACGAGCATATGATACTCAAGGATAACCTTTAGGTATATAATTCCATTCTTCTCGCACCAGCAGGAGAAAACCTGCAGGATACAAGATAAAAATGATGGTTTCTTTTTATGTAGTACTTGTAACCTTAGAAGTGCTACAGTTAACATGAGGAGGAGGCTGGAAATACATGCAGTTCATCGTCGTAAACAGAATCAACCATGTTCCCAATAGTAGCGATCTTCTTTACAATTCAGCACTTCTTCTGATGCAGATCGGACGTTGCATTTTCAAGAGTTTCCACTTTAGAACAGTAGTTGTACTGCCCTGGTCCTTGCCTACCATAGGTGCTGATAGAGCAGCAGGCTATAGACAGTTCAATCATGCCCAAATCTCAGAAATTATTTGCAACAGAATCAGCAAGTTTTTCAGGACATCAAGTCACTCTGCTATACTGCAACAGAGTTTACATTTGTTTTTTTGCAGTCCATTCCAGACATGCTAGAAGAGAAACTGCTTATCTACAATTAGAGCATGCCTGTTTCATCCCTTGTTTTGAACTTTTGCATGAGCATTCCAAGAACACAGGGTACTTATAAATGAACTTCCAGGAAGCAATAGCGCATTTAAGATATCCACTGGATTAGTTTCCATAGAGAGAGAACAAATATGAATGCCATTTTTAATGAGAGGATGGTTTTAGACAAGAAATTTATTCTTGAACTTTTGCCTTCTAATGATCAATGAGTCATTAGCAATATACACTATAAAAATCAATAACTTGCATGGCCTTGTTTGATAAAACGAGGGGCACAGTAATCTTTGACTTATCCAATACCATTCATATTAGGTCTGGGGTTATTTTAGATGCTTTTCACCTCACCCTGCCTTACTTTTGTCATCCTTGACTTTCCAGATAGTTTAATACACGTATCCTAACCAGTCCAATCTTCAAGTTATGTTGATGGGTGCAAATAGTCATCTATATCAAATGAGCCATAGGAAAAGTGTTGAATTATAAGTTCAGAATATATTTTCTACCTCCAGGTTCAAAAATTTGCTGAAAAGAGCAAATTCATCTTAAGCTTTCCTGTTTTTATTCCTCATCAGAGGAACTCTCCAGAGAGACATTGTCTTGATCACCAGCTCTAGCAGAATCCTAGATGAGGGGCAGGAGAAATCCAATAAGCATATGAAAGAATATTTAAAACATCCTATACTTGTATCTCTCAAACAAAATGCAAATAGAAGAAAATTAAATACTCTTATCAATTCTTACTGGCATTTTGTCCCAGTCCTTCAACTTCGAACTAAGTATGTAAGTGTCACGTAATGGAGCCCACCCAGGCTCATTGCTATCTTCATTATTTGTAGAATTTGGAGCCTGCACAAAGCATGTTATTTACAATAGATGCCAAGGTTAACCAGAATTATCCAAAGGAAGAGTACCTACTTGCTCAAGAAATGACCATATTTAAATCATAAACAACCCACATGCAATTAATTTTTAATGGAAATGGACAAGTGTAGAATATTTTGAAGCTGTAGACAAATAAAAGGTTAGAAATACAACTTTCATTTTATGTTGATTTAGTAGAAGTCTTAAAAGTTAGCCTTAACCATGTGTCTCATAGTCACTTCACATATAAGAAGCCAACAAAAAATGAAATTAAAATTGAAAATCTCAAATTGCTTTCAGATTCCCGAAGATAAATGACAGCCAAAGCACTAGAGCAGTTTAAGACATGTAAAACGGTCATACCACTCCAAAACATTGTTGGGTGGTTGTCATGCCTCATGTTACCTAGGCAACCCTCACTTAGATGATCATACATGCATATGCATGCCTACATATAATATACAGATAGATACATGTAATATATGGAAACAAACATTTATGTGTGGATAACATACATCTGCATGCATGCCTAGAGATCAATATGAATTTAAACTTTCTTGTCATGTTGACAGATGAATGTTAAGATGGAAGACATACATCTTGGATCCAAGGAAACATCAAATAGTATTGATAAAAATAAATATTATGAAACAAGTGAGCAGAAATGTTCTTTCCTCTAAAGCCCTAGGCCCAAGCTCCATTTCTCTAATCTCTAGCCAGACACACATTTGGGCAAGCCTAGAAATCCTAGCAGGTGATCTAAGACAACAATAATACATACATACATACATACATAAAAAAATAAAATTTTATTGCTTGTCATGTTACAGATGAATGCTAAGATGGAGGACAGATAAGCTCCAGGTCTCTAGTCTCTAGCAAGACACACATTTGGCAAGCCTAGAAATCTCTATAGACACACATACATAAATCAAATTTTATTTCTTGTCATGTTGAGAGATGAATGCTGAGATGGAAGACAGATACATCAATTGGATCCAAGGAAACATCAAATAGTATTGATAAAAATAAATAGTATGAAACAAGTGACCAGAAATGTTCTTTCCTTCAAAGCTCTGGGTGCAAGCTCTACTTCTCTCATATCTAGCAAGACACACAAGACATGCTTTTGGGCAAGCCTAGAAATATCTACCAGTTGATCTAAGGCAGCAATAATTAACACATAACTATATACAACATACATTCTGTATAGATTTACAGACCATGCTATATCTTTAAGGTGTCTTTGATGGTTTATATTCACGTGCGTGCCTTAAGGCATGTTAAAATGTGAAAAAGAGGTGAAGTGAAATGACCTTTCCTTCAAAATTCTACATTCAAGCTCCAGTTTCCAGTCTCTGGGAAGAAAAACAATGGGCAAAACCTGGCAACTTCTACAACCTGAGATAAACAATGATGATACAATGTAACACATTGTTGCTTCAATATAGATCTTACAAACTACAGCATATCGTCTTTTAAATGTTTATGTTTGTTGTTTATGCCTCAAGGATGATAGATAATATGTCAATTATTGATATGCTATGAAAATATGATGATATAAATGACAAAATTGGATCAAGAATTTTGAGTTTCTACTCGGCAAGGTTTTCTGTACTGGACCGAACCGGCCGTACACCCCATACCGAGCCGGACCGCAGGGAACCAACACAGTTCGGCCGGTGAAGACGGTATACGAAGGAGGGAGAGGGAAAGAGAGAAAGAGAGAGAAAGGAGGAGAGGGAGAGAGAAGAGATGCCTCCAGAGGCCAGCGATGACCCACTGCGACTGCCGGATGACCGCAGAAGCCTCCACGGCTGACCATCGCCCAATAGGACTTTGAAACGAGTGAGAAAAAGAGAGGGGGAGCACTGGAGGGAGCGAGCTCGCGGAGGGATCACCGGACTTTGCACAATGGTTGCCATGGCCATCGGGCGGCGAAAACCGTGCGGATGGAGCCGCGGCCGCGGAACAAGGATGACTTTTTCCTTCATCATATTTTTTAAAATACGATAATAGTAAAGCCGACAAATCCATTGCTAGCTTCATTTTTGAATTTTTTTTTTTAAGTAAAAACAGTGAAGCCAGCAATTGATTTACCGGCTTCATTTGAGTAAAGCTGGCAAACCAATTGCCGGATTCACAGTTTTCTGATTTTTTAAAAAAAAGACGATGAAAAGGGCGATCTGCCCTTCTTTCACGCCCACAGCACCGCACATGTGGAGTGCGCCGTCTGCGACCACGGCGATCAGTCGGAGACATCCGACGGCCTCTCCAAGGGCTTCCCCTTCCTCCTTTTCTTGCTCCACCCCCCTCTCTCTATGTCTCTCACTTTTTCTCTTTTCCTCCTCTTGGTTTATTTCTTTGCTTATGTCGGTTCGCAGCATCCGATACGGTTGGGATCCGTACCGATCCATACCATCGGCCAGTCGACATGGGTCTTAGTTCCGGTTTCAAGAATCTTGCTACTTGGTCAGTTGCCTGGGTAAGATAACCCAGCAATAGACTAGGTCCATTGCCTTGGCATCCTATCTGGCCACAAATCTAGTCAATGTCATAGTATACTCAGCCAAGCAAAAAACAATATCATATATCAAACCAATGCTCAATTTAGTTAAAACACTGCACAAATATATACCTCAACTAAAAATGAATTTCTAAATGAAGCATTCCTCCAACCCACCTATACAAAACCTTTCACATTTTGGTTCCACAGCCTATGATAAGTCTCTTGTGAACTAAAGCCGACATGACTTATATGAAGAACAAGTTCCAATTCATTGCTTTCTCGTTGATCCACAAGTTCCCAAGTTGTTCTCGTGAATGGGCCTCATGGATCAAGATGAAAATTCTGCTCCTAAAAACTAAAGAAAAAACTAGGCATACAACTTCCATATGCCATTTCAAAAGGCACACAAAATGAGACAATAAATGACAGCTAACAAGACATGTGTTTAAAGAATTTGTGCAGTTTAAGAGAACATTGTTGCAAGAATTTCAGGAAAGACCAAATCATAGTTGCCTTGGTAAAAGCAGGCTCATGTGAGGACAAAATACCCCAGATAAACATTGAACACAGAAACATTGATGACCTCAGAAAAGCCATAACTTTAAAGATTTACAGCAAAATCAACAGCAAGGTTATACAGATTTGAGTACCAATGCTTTTCACAAGTTCAAGGCACAGAGAAGGATTTATAGATAAAAATGTAAATGAAGTAATCTATTAATGTTGAAAAGAGCATGCACAAGAAACATATAAATGAGGATTACCCTGAAGAGTTGAATGACAAAGGGCTGTCAAGAGCCTGTGTTGCTGGCTTTTGCAGTTCTGACAAGAAAGTTTGTTTTCTTTGTTTTGCCAACACTGTCACCCTTACAAATATACTGGTTAGAATAAATTAAAAGAATAAAATTACATGACATACTGGAGACACCGTGATATTAGCAATGTTAATAGTGACATACGAAATACAGTTTAAACAAAGGTCTCTGCAACTTCTCTTTGATAAAAATAAGTAACAGCCAAATGTCACTCTGGATACTCTTTAACCTAGTATGTCAGCTTTTAAACACCATATCACATACTGGAAGATTGAACATGACAACCTTCAATCAAAAAAGTATAATACCATCAAAAGAAGATATTTGTTCCTTCAAATAGCCTGCCAACAACCTTGCCCATACAGAAAACCTAAGGAACCTGTATTCCCTAATTTTATCCAGCCTTAAAGGCATTTTTGCAGAACAACCTTACTTTAAATTATCCAAGCATTATTGTCAATGTGATGCTTACTTCCTAGCTATATTAGATCACACCTATTTAAAGCTAATGACCGGTAACAGGTACCTATGATAGGACAAACATTTTATGCTATATGATGGAACTTGAAGAATGAAGACATCTTTAGAACATAATCACAAAACATGACACTCACTTGATAAAGTCGTGAATCAGATACCTAACCAAGAATGATGAAAAGAATATATCCATCCCAAGTATTGGCCAAGAACTCGGATTAAAATGCCTAAAATGATTGGAAAATATTACCTTAAAGATTCCACAGTTCTACATCGAGGAGTACCGCTGCTGTCTATCATGTATAGGAAGAATTCACTAAGAGGGATTTGGATGAATCTGACCATTTTTAGGCATTTGGATGTTGCATCAAAGCCCATTTCCAAACCCTCATGCTTACAGATGAAAATATACTCTCACAGAGAGCCTATGCTGACACAACTTGCAAGCCTATACCTTTTTGAGTAACCCTCACTAATTTCTGTACCATTCAAATGAACCCCTCTCACTAATTTCACTACAGCAGCAACCCACAATACTAGTATTTTTTTTCTGTTTCAAAGAAAAGGAACATCTTCTAGGGAGGCAAATAAAATAATTTTCTGTGTTTCTGTTGTCCAAACTAGCATACTAGAATGTGTCTAGAGAATCCATCTACTCATATAGTGTCCTGGAACTAATGAAAGCAAGCATGTGTAAACAACTATAATGCCTTCATAATCTCACTTCCAATTTATTATATCTAACAGCAGCAAGCATGCTCATCACGACCCAGAAAAGGATTTGAATTTGCAATTCCACTGTCCTAAGTTGTTCATACCAATGGGCCCTCTTTAATGATGTGACGCAATTAAAGGAACAATAATAGGAGTAAATCCTAGATAAAATAAGGGATAGATTTCTTGATAGAGATGTTGTTAGGATGAAATTAAATAGTTCATGATTTTCCCAGCTTGATAGCAGCACTCCTAACTCCAAGCAGATGAAAGACAATATAATTACAACCAGCATACCTTCTGCATCTTTTGACTTTGAAGGATTCAAGCCTTTCTGAGGATTCTGTGCCTTACTTACCTGTAGATAACATCATAAAGTTATGACTGCAATAATAAAACACAAGCCATAGGTTAAAAATGATGCCAGAAATAATGGAACAACAACAACGAAGAGACACCAAGTAACTGAGTGAAGTCTTACCGCATTAAATAACTTGACCACTGAACAACCACCATCAAATATGCAAGACATAGAATGTATGTTAGCAGGGACTTAAATCACGAATGCAAGTAGCCGTTCAAGCACCACTGCTATGGTTAAAAAAAGTCAAAAATCAATCCTCTTATACCTCCTTTTGTGGCCATACTGATAAGAGATTTCTCCTTTGAATCTAAGAAATTAGCAGGTTTTACATGCCCTTTTTCTGCTGCCTGTTGTAAATGTAAAAATAATATATAAAAATATATAATATATATATATATATATATATGACAATATGTATTCAGACATTTAAACAACAAATTCTAGTCACCGAATTTGAACAGTACTGACCAAATGCTTCTCTTTCTTGGCTTCACCCTTCACCTAATGCTCCGGCTTCCTCTTCCGCGAGCTTCTCAGCGACAAGCTTCTTGTGTGCCGACAATATAGGTCCCTGATAAATAAAAATTAAGAATACGGTATTAAAAGAAAGAGGAAAAAACCTGCTTTTTCCCATCAAGAATCGTATAAATACCTCGAAGAACACTTACCAGTGATCGGTTGGAAGATTCTTCTTCATAATCTTCAAGAAAGCCACCCTAAAGGCTCTAGAACCTTCAACAAACTTCGTGATCCCCTGGTGAGCTCCATACCCCTCGTCCTCGTCATCGCCTTCAGAACCTCCACTGAGATCGTCTCCAGCATCCAAACCACTCTGCTCTTCCTCCTCCTCCCTGGAGTCTCCGCTCGAGGCGGCATCCTCTCGATCCTGGAGGGCTCCGCTGGCGCCGGGATTCCTTAGGCCCGCGGTCCGCTGTCCGTCGTCGTCTTCGTCGGAGTTGTACTCCCTGGCTCTCTTCTGAATAGCTTGATCATTTCTTGCTGGGGTTCTTGAGCTTGGAGGCAGCGGCGGCCATGGCTGGGGGTGCCTTCTTTAACTTTTTGTTTGGATTCTCGCTCTTCTTGTGATTTAGCTTCCTCTTCATGGGGGCGGCTATGGCGGTGTCCCTTCGGGGATTCCAGTTCCGTGGCCATGGCCGATTCGGGCGAGAAGAAAGAAAGCGGGACGTCAGGTGAGAGATGGAGAGGTAAGTGGGTTAAGGGGAGAGCGAGGGCCAGGAACACGGTTGAACCGAGAAGATTACGGGTCTTAAAAGAACCGGACCCGGGCGCACCCGTGCGACCGGTACTATAACCGGTCCCAAGGAGAACCGGACCCAGGACCACCCGTGCGACCGGTTTACAACCTTTACGGGACGACCCGCGTCATGTGAAGACGGGAACGAATGCCGGCTTCTAGGTGCAAAATATCTTTGCATAATTTGCATGTTCTGCAGCCGGCGATAGCAAATATTGCACTCCGATCTCTCATCCTTTATTATCCTGGCATGCATATTTTATCGGACTTCTTTTTATATTTTTATATTGTACAATCAAATGGTGGATTGAAGCAAAAGAAGATGAATCTTTTTTTGGCACAAAAATGCAACCTTGTGCTGTTGTCAATCTCTAATACTCTCATCTTAGCGCTGCAAACCTGCAACAAGCATACATTCTACTAGCCAGGGGAGCCATAAATCGTGTCCTACGCGAGGATGGAATCGAGTCCCAATACAATGGACGACAACCTGGTTAGACCTGACCCAAACTTGTTACCACATGGCCCAGCTCCCACTCCCAGCGGCAGCGGATCCAGTCCCGCCCATCCAGACCATCCAACACCAGCGATCACAAGCCAACGGTCATGATCCGACGAACTTTCGTATATAAGCCAGGACCGCGCGGAACTAGGGCTTCTGCCCTCCCCCTCCTCCTCTCTCCTCATCATTCGACGTAGGTTCGGCGGAGGCGGCGGAAGGAGAGGGAGAGAGAGATGAAGACGATACTGTCGACGGACACGATGGAGATCCCGGAGGGGGTGACGGTCCGGGTGAAGGCGAAAATGATCGAGGTGGAGGGCCCCCGGGGGAAGCTGGCCCGCAACTTCAAGCACCTCAACCTCGACTTCCAGCTCATCGAGGGGGGCCGCAAGCTCAAGGTCGACGCCTGGTTCGGCTCCCGCAAGACCACCGCCGCCATCCGCACCGCCATCAGCCACGTCCAGAACCTCATCACCGGGGTCACCAAGGGCTACCGCTACAAGATGCGCTTCGTCTACGCCCATTTCCCCATCAACGCCTCCATCACCAACAACAACGCCTCCATCGAGATCCGCAACTTCCTCGGCGAGAAAAAGGTCTCATCTCCCTCCGTCCTTTCGCTGTTCGCTTCTTATTCTTTCCTCCTGAAACAATCTCTCTCTCTCTCTCTCTTTTTGAAGGGATTTAGAAGACTTTTTTATTGTTATAGATGTGAAATCCCGAGCGGAATGATTTATAATATCTTTTTTTCCATGCATTATGCGTGATTCCTATTTAAGTAATTTGTTCGACTAAAATTATCACGATAACTGTAAATTTGTTTACGTGTCTTCCTGTCATGAGTTCATGTGCAACAAGATCAATATTGACCGTCTGATATTCTGCTGCTTTTGCCCAATATATGATTACACTTCTTGGATACAAGTTGATTTAAGGTAACAAACAAGATGTAAATGAGTCATCATGTCGCAGCCAATAAATTTACTAATCTTAAGCACCTATATGGTTTAATCTCTCTTCTATTTTTATTTGGTAAGTGTGGGACATTTTTTCTCCTCTGTATCTTGGACTTGGGATGTACCCATTCACTACATGCAACATAGCATGTGCTACGACTCCCAAGATTATTATGGCTTGTGATCTATAATATTTTCTTGTTGATGATTTGTCTTATTGTCCATTCATGTATTCTGGAGTTCCAATAATCCAATCTGTGAATGACGTGTAGACACCTATTCGTCCTATTCGTATGGTCAGCGTTTAAGATTACAATCTATATATACAGCTTCATGCGATCTAATTTTTTCCATATTTCAATATGTTAAGTGGTTTTTCCCTTTTAGTCTTTGATATGCTTATTAAATACGTCTTAAACTGATGATTTCGACTTCGACAATTATCATTCATGTGAGTCCGAAACAAATTATTGTTTCAAAATTTTCCACTTCCACAATTTTTTATTTCTAAAATAAATTTTATTGGATTTGTTGTTGAATATATGATTGTTGGCTAGAGTTGCTTCCATTTGCCAACCAGATGATAGTTTCTTAGTCTCCAAGGGTTCAACCTAAGAATCCAGTGGCCTTACTGAATGTTATGTCAATGTTATTTCGCTACTTGTGGGTTCTGTTATGTGGCCCGAAGCAAGCTTTTGGTTGTAGTTCACCTTAATACTTTGTTGTTTGTTGGTTATCAGCTCTATTTAAACAGGTTCAGCAAGCTGGATTAAATCTGAACTACTACATTGTCCTGGTTGATTTTGATATTGATGACACTCATTCTGACAATCTTTACCAATTTGTATTTTTATATGGTGTTTGTTGAGGTTCCATAATGTGTTAGGGGATGTATCATGTTTATTTTTTTTTTATAATTTTTTCTTGAGACCAATAAGCTGATTAGTTGGCAAGCTCCTCTACTCTCCCTGCACCACAAAACACACATACAGAGAGAGAGAGAGAGAGAGAGAGAGAGAGAGAGAGAGAGAGCTCTCTGAAAGCCATTTATCTTTGATAAGTAATTTCTTGATTGATTTAGTGACATGACATTGTCCATTGGCATCTTATACCACATGGGAGCCTTGCTTTGGGTGCCCCTTTGATAAAACTGCCTATGAATAATACAAACTGACTCCGTACACAAAACCATTCATCTAGTGGAACTAAGTTTTGGGGTGCTTAAAATGGAAGCCCAATTTTAGTGCTTTAAGTTTTACATTCTTACTGTACATTGGATATTAATTGATGTGTTTCATTTTGTGTAGCATGTCTCTATCTTTGTTGTAAGTATTTTTATCTTTTATTGGTACAGGTGCGGAAGGTCGATATGCTTGAGGGTGTGACCATACTTCGGTCTGACAAGGTGAAGGATGAGCTTGTCCTTGATGGGAATGATATTGAACTTGTTTCTCGCTCTGCTGCCCTGATCAACCAGGTCAGCTATTTGAATATATAAAATTAGTAATTTGCCACATGCTTTTGATATTGTCATGTATTTGTTTCTTCACAGACTAAGATTTTATGCTTTTGCTCTAACAGAAATGCCATGTGAAGAACAAGGACATCAGGAAGTTCTTGGATGGTATCTATGTTAGCGAGAAGGGAACAATCGTTGAGGAGTAGTAAGCGATACTAAGATGGTTAGAGCCTCCCGAAGCTTTCTTGTGGAGGAGTCTTCTGGCCCGACAATTTTCTCAACTTAATGATTGCAGCGGGTTAGAAATGGAAGCTGAGGTTTAAGATACCGATTTTGTCTTGTGATTGATTTGAATTACTGTTTCTATCTTATGATGTTGGAAGTTAGCAACTGTGGTGAGTCTTCAAGTTCAAGATAATTAGCTGTGGAGACCCTTTTCTTCTTTTCTTTTCTTTTTAACTGATCATAATGAAAGTAGATACTCCAGGCGTGTGTTTGAACAATGAAAGCAAGTTTATTTTGCATGTTTTCAACGGTCCGTAATGCCCTTGTACTGTTCAAATTTTTGGATGCGGTCTTGAATAAATTTTGTGGGTGCTTTTCTGGTTTGTTTCACTATTGTATGACAAACAAAAATAGCACCTAGGGAGAAATTATTGGTCAGAACTGTTCTACAAACCATCCAATAAAAAGTCACCACATAATACTTTCTGATTAAAAATTCCAGCAAATGTTGTCATTTTTATATTGAATGAGAAAAGGTCCGCCCTTCTTCAATCTTGGTTGAGAAAATTTTCACTTTTAACCAAGTACAGATTGCAGAATTGTCCAAAGTACAGATTGCAGAATTGTTTTCACCAATAATTTCTCGCAACTAGTAGTGAGTCCGACTATTGGATGATGCATTTTCAGATTCTTGATCTGGTTTATTCGATTGTTCTAGCTTTATCTGAAAGTACTTAATTTCGGTTCTATGATGTGTTTTCTTGTCAATCTCGTCGTTTTATTGTTCGGCAATGTGTATTTCCTGTCAGAGTCATCTCTGGTAAATCCATGATAAGTACATCCATGTATCAGGCAATCAGCCTATTTTATGCTGGTGAAAGCTGGACTAATCCTTATAAGGATTTACCAGCGTACGCTGCTGATGGATTTGCCAGCTTGCATCACCAGTGGGCAAATCCATGTATGCTGGTTTTTGCCATCTCCTAAAAGCTCTGCTAATTTTATATTACTCTTGTGAAAGATTGTTTAGTAGATGGTTGGTAGAGCTTTGCACGATGGGTATCAAAGTGGATCAATGTTATTTGCTAATGTGTTGTAGTTTTATGAGCTATCTTGATTCCGACTTCTCGTTGTTACAGGGACAGAGTCTCTCTTTCATCAAAGAGAGAAGATTAGTTTCATCGCAAGGTCCGAAAGTAAAGATCATACCAATTGTTAGTATTATTATTTGTTTGGCCTTAATATTCTTTCTAGGATTTGGGATTACCTTCAAAAAATTTCCGGACGCCTAAATTAACTTTCAAAAGAAATTGTCTTTCTCGTGAATATTTCCTTGCAGCCGGCGAATTTTCCGTCCCTGGGAAGTCTTGCCACTGAAGTACTGTTTGGTGTAGACGTTAGCATGACCAGCGCCCACAGGGTTTCTCGAGTAATCAGCATATAGCATTTAGGTCATGGCATCTACTATTAAAGAATATTTTTTATTATCCTTAGGATTTGTTTGATTAGAATATGTCAAATTACAAAATAATTTGATAATTTTTTAAAATTATTTATTTTAAAAAATAATTATAAAAAAATAATTTATATCAAAAAAATTTATTTCGTTTAGTTGAAAATAAAAGGAATATAATTAAATTTATAAATATATTTTTAATATAAAATATTTTTTTAATATTAGAATAGTATTGTCATTTTCAATTAATTTTTATGTAATGATTATAACCACGTAACTCTTTGCATAATATCATTTTCATATTATTTTTTATAAAAAATTTTTATTGAATAAATTTAGAAAGATATTTAAATAAATTTAATAATTATATATGCAGTTTTATTGGAAGTATTTTTGTCAAGTATGAATTTCTATCATTTGAGAATTTATCAAATATCAATCCCCTCATAGTATTTATTTTATTTTTTCTCTTCGAAAAATAAGCATGAGCCCATCAATTTTTTTATCATCTTTTTCTTTTTTTGTTATACCAAATATGATAATCTGACATGAGAATCATTTTTCTATACCAAACTACCTTCAACCAATGCCCTTAGTGCATACCACAAACGCTGGTGATGGCAAAATGATGTAAAAGGTTCTGGCATAGTGGTTCATTTATATTTGATTTTTTTTTGACTAAATGTCTAATAAAAATTTGAGATTGGACGATCAGAGTCAAGATTTTACAAGCCTGATAGTCTAGAATGATTTGAATCCCCATTCTCGTTGGTGTTGAAGTTTTGTAACTAGTCTTTATGTTAGAGATAATTAGATGGAGAGTTTCTTAAAATAATGTATAGATAATAATTCCTACAACATCTTATGTGGTCAAACTATCAGCAATCAAGTTAGGACTCATTTGGTTCATGAGAAGTGAAGAAGGGAAAATATGGTCAGCAAAAGTGAGCAAAATGTCTTTTTATTTTTTTGTTGGTGTTTTTAAAAGAAAAAAAAAAAGGCAAAAAAAAGATGTTTCCCATTATATTACAATTTCCATAAGGAAGAAAAGCCCATTGTAACTAAGTTTCAAACAATTCCGCGGTGTCTCCTTCTATCATTTTCAGTTCTGGTGTTTGATATCGCATAAAAAGGCACCAAGTGCACGAGATTGCACGTCTAGAAAGGATTAGATATACACAACTTTAATTTATACATGGAGAGATTTTTCATGCTTCAAATCTGTGGCCTCCAACTCCAAATCACAGTGGAGCAACTTACTATAGCACCAGGGCTTAACCTCTTTGACGACAGATAATTGCATGTCTCAACATTTTTCCCAAACCAAATAATCGGGTGCGTTCCTCTTAAATGGACATTACAATCAATTGCATATAGCAAACCATGCAGGCAATGGCATTCTGGTGAACAAGCCCCGCGCTTGCACTCAGTTGCTCAAGACCAAATGGCAATAATGCAATTTTTAGATGTTCTCTGTTTAGTTTTGTTGAAATTTTGCAACAAATGCATCATAATTTAAGGAAATTTTCTGAAGTTTGTGCTTGGTGGAACAAGTGGTATCACTTGGTGACCCAAAAACTAAACGTAGACTAACCAATTGTTTCTTCTTCTTGGGTGAGAAAACTTGAGAATAAACCTGACCATATTCCATCGGGTGAGAAAACTTGAGAATAAACCTGACCATATTCCATCGAAAAGGTGCAATTGATGGCAGATTTTAAATTCGTAATGTTGTGGCCATAAATGATTAAGATGATGTGACACAATCAAATTTGTCTAGCTCATCATTCACATGGTGGCATAGGCGTATCAATGGTTCCCTATCCTAAAACATTCACATGTATCTATTTTGCCAATGGAGCTATCCGTTACGTATGGTGTTGTTCATTTTAATTTATGATTTTATAATTTTAATTTTTAAAAAATATCTCATATGAAAAAAAAAATTCTCTTTATAAACACAAATTCCTCTTGACCCACAATCCATGTGGGGTTATTGATACCCTGTACATTGTTAGAACCACGACAAAAGGTAAAATACTTTGTCGCCTATCTTACTTTATTTTCCTTCTTCCCACCGAAAAACTCTACCTGCCTTGAGTCTCAGAGGGCTTGACCGGAGCGAATCCGACAAGCTCTTTGATCCTCCTATTGCCTCACAAGTCCAAACAGGTGGTCCGTGTTGGTATTCCAGAATCGATGGCAACACCTACTTTGTGGGATTTGTCCTCACTTTGAAGTTTTAACTTTTTGCGGATAGGTAGGATTTAGTGAACTAGCTTGTTCTTTAGTTTCCAATTTAATCTGCCTACTGATGCCATGTCTCAAAGATTATAGCCGAAGGCTGCTCCACCGAAAAATTATTCATAAAAACGGCAAATTTTTATCTTATCAGGTTTACAAAGGAGGATGGCATTTTTGCTTGTAGGGCTGTAGTGCGCTTCTATGACCTGGAAATCCGTATTCCATACCTTTGAGTTTCAGGTCCTCTGTTTGCTCTGCAAAACAAAGACTAAAGAACCAAAATCAAGTTGGCAGGTCAGAATACTCCAAGACCTGTCACTCAGGTGACTTCAGTGCCAAGTTAGATTTCATGGCCACCATATATGCTTACATAGCTTTCGTCCCCCCAGAATTTTTTTTTTTTATCTAGAAAGATTTCGGGAAATGGAATTAGGATTGGTGGAAAGAATTAGTCTGTAAGCGCATCTTCCTCAATGGAGAATCGAGTTGGCCATTCAGGTTTGCTTCACTTGAGGTCTCTATCAGAAGTCTTATCAATGCCCTGTTGTGACATCTGATACCAGACCCACCTTATATTTGGCCTAATAATATAAAGAAGCTGATACCGTTCCAACATTCAACCACCATTCCGACAAAAGGAGCCAAAGAAAAATGGCCTTATTGCTTCAGTGAATCTGAACTCCAACAAGTGAGTTGTCTAAGCACTACTGAACCTGTGGTTGGTGCTGGTCTTTCCATATCTATAAATACATCAGCACTGAGAGAATGATGAGAAGTCGGAAGCCACTGCATATCTTAAAAATGAGACGTGTGAAGGCCTGCGCTCCCTATGTTGGCATGGTTGTAATCCAGTTGGCTTATGGTGGATCAAATATCTTAAGCAAGCTTGCATTGGAGCAGGGGCTAAGTTACCTCGTTTTCATTGTGTACAGACATCTAATAGCTATTGCCATATTGGGCCCTCTTGCTTATGTGCTAGAAAGGTACATAGACCAGCCAGCATTACAGAAAGTTCTCTCTTACTATTCTAATGAAATATATGCATGATTTTTAGGAATCAGCGACCTTCGATCTCATTTCCTATCCTCACCAAAATCTTCATTCTTGCATTATTTGGGACTACGGTACACCAGAGCGTATACTATGCAGGGCTTAATTATACTTCTCCAACAGTGGCCAGTGCCTTGAGCAGTGTCATTCCAGCTCTCACCTTTATTTTGGCAATTCTGTTGAGGTTAGTACAGAAAATAATTTGAAGTTTGTTTGAGAACTGTTATATTCCTGATAATTCTTACAGAATTTGGAGCCTATCTGAAATCGAACATTGACGCCGACTGAACACTGGGGAGATCTGTTTTATTTATTGGACTGTGCCATGACTATGTGATGGATTTAGACCAAAAGCAAGAAATACTGATTGAAATTGGCCAAAACTAGCATTCCTTTTCCTCTTCTCCTTCTCCTTCTTTGGATGAAAGGCCAAAACTGACAAATTAGTTAGACAACTGCACAAGTTTGGCAAGCTTCATTAAAATTCTGGACCTTAGTACTCCAAATTTTAAAATCTTGATCCGTTGTTATGCTGCTTTAGATGAATGTTGCATGTAAATTTAGTTAAGCTGATCACTAGAATGACCTGATGTTTCTTTTGACAGGATGGAGAAGGTTGGGATTAGGAGTGCAAAAGGGAGGGCCAAGTTCTTGGGTGCCATGATTTGCATCAGTGGGGCTCTCATCTTTACCTTTTGGAAAGGTCATCCGTTCAAGGGCTTTGTTAAGAGTCCTTTGATTATGGTACATGGCAAAGGTCCTGGCCCTGAGACAGTACATGGGAAACAAGATTGGATCAAAGGTTCTGTGCTTATTCTAACCAGCTATGTTGCTTTCAGTGCATGGCTTGTTCTTCAGGTCATCGAACAGAGCCTTTTATTATCTTTTGCACTTGGTGATTGAAATGAGTTAGCATGCTATAACTTGATGAACATGGTGGCAAATTTCCAAATGTTCTCCTCATTAAACAGAAGTCTTTGGATCCTTAGGTTTAGTGGGAAAGCTTTGATGAAAACTACAAGAATGAGCCAAACAATACAACTAGAAGTCAAGAAAGTAAAAAAAAGAAAAATGTTTTTTTACCCCCTCAGCTCACAATAACTAGGTCATGCTTGTCTGTTGATTGTCTGCAATATGTAGCATGCTGGTAAATGAGTAAATATTGTGATTTTCATGGGTTTTCCTATGTTCTTTGGAAAATAAATAAATCCTATTAGGACATAGGAACTTCTGGAGAAAATCCTACTATGTCTCTTACTGGTAGATGTTCGAGCTTTAAAGATTTAAGATATCAGATGAGAGATACCAGATAAGGACTAAGAAGTACTATAATTTGGTCATCAATTTGTATGATCAATGAAAACTCTACACAAATATAAGCACACTGTATTACTTAAATGGAAACCATATTTTCAAAGATTGAAGGGTGTTTTTATGTAGACAAAATTCAAATTCTTATATATAATGAAACTTTATCAATAATCTTTTGTTTACCCAAAAAATTAGATCGTTATTGTGTAACTTCTTGTAAAACCATAAAGTATTTTACTTCTGCAAGCAACCATCTTGTTGATAGGAAAGCAAGAAGGATTCACAAATCAAAGTTTACCATGATAGGAAACTCAGTCTTATAATTACTCAAGAAAATCATGATCAATGGACATCATCTTTTCTAGAAAAATCAGTTAACTCTGATACTGAGTTTTGAAGTCAGTGAGATAATGCAGGCAATTGTTTGTGAGGTCTACCCAGCCCGGTTATCAATGAACACCTTGATTTGTTTCTTTGCATCACTGCAATCTTTTGCACTTGCCTTGATCTTCGAGAGGAACTTATCATCGTGGCTACTGCACTGGAACATACAGCTTCTTACGATTATCTATTGCGTACGTCTTTCCCCGATCCATTTCCCCGGGACATATTTTAATGAACTTACTTGCAAAGCAAATAGGAAGATTCCTAATTTTCACAGTTCTTCAACTTAGGAAATGTGGTTTCAATGTTCATTGTTTTAGGGGACTGTGATATCTTGCCTAGCATACTACCTACAAACATTTTGTATTAGTGAGAGGGGGCCCGTCTTTGCTGCCATGTTCAGCCCACTGCTACTTGTGATTGTTGGCATCTTCTCAGCCTTCTTTTTCGCTGAACGACTTCATACGGGCAGGTAAGTAGTAGAAAAAAATCATATTAAGTTTTGCCTCTTACTTCTATAAATCCATTTACACATCAATTAAAATGATATGTCCTGGTGTATCTTGTGGATCCTAATTCAAGCATGCAGGACAGTTATTCTCTTTTGTTTTTTTGTAGCTTCTAATATTTTGCACTTGTAATTAAACCAGTTATGGCTATATATATTCTAGCATTTATAGGACCAGTTGGAACTTGATTCGATAAGTCATGAATTCCATTTACTCTAGTGTGACGCTAAATGGTTTGTTTATCTAAGAACCCATGCTAGAGGATAATGGTAAGTAGATTGTTTGACCTCCATCAATAGATCTGAAGACCAAGATAATTGAAATATGAAACACCTTCTTATCTATGGGCCATTACTAAATTGAGATGGTAACTCAAGCCTTGGTATAATGCAAGTTATGTTTGGGACCTGGAAAGATATTAATGCTGCAAAATATTGCTATCTCTGCTCCATTATTAGGTTCCATAATTTGCACAGCTTAGTAATACCACTTCTGGAGATGGACAATTTTTTAGAATTCTTCATGTAGATGGCATCTTAAAATTCATATAGATGCGGTGGTTCCGTTCCAGTTTTCATAATGCACTAAAACATTAACATTTTCCAATATACCATAACAGCAGTTTATGAATAAAATGATCTTAATTTCTTTCGAATCTTTCCAGTGTAGCATTTCATTCTGGTATGTGAGAAATAAAGTCTATAACAATGCATAACTCTGTCCAATGAAAAAATAGTTACATGCTCAGCTTTATCCAAGAAAATAAACAAAGGTCGTTGAACTAAATGCTGTGTCACTAAAGTGTCTAGTTAGTCTAATCTAGCAAATAGTAAATAACGTTTATTCCTTCAAAATTTATTATCTATAGTCGACATATAGAGCTTGAGGTAATCAGAAAACATTTCATTTAGATGCACACTCAGTTTGGTATCATGGTGGATAAAATGTGCATAATATAATCAGAATCACCTTTTCTTATGTCTTTAACCTATTGCTTTATAATTGATTTAAGCATCCTTATTTTGTGAGTTGCATGCCTTGGTGCAACTGTAATAATTTTTTTTTTTTTTCCTTTTTGCTTTCCATGTAGCTTGGTCGGTGCCTTCATCATAATTGTGGGACTCTATTGTGTATTATGGGGGAAAAGTAGAAATTCCAATGAAAATGGTGATAAAGAACATGAAACTGGAAAGACTTCACCCAAGTCAATTTTACATATGTCAAGCAATGAGGACAATGATTCTCACCCTACTTGGAAATGAGAACGGTGACAAACAATGTAATGATTTCAATTGCCAGCAAAAGGTGGCCACAGTTTCATGAATCTTTGACTCAAAGAAGTGTTATGATTTTATTATTATAGATTGTCTTGTTAACAATAAGCTATTGTATAGCCTCAAGATGCAAAATTCAGAAAATATAAATCCTGTTTTCTTATTTGGCATTCAGCTGGAAGCAGCAACTGAGAAGGGCCTTCCAGTAAAGACAACTTCATTCTGGTGTATGGTAAGAAAATGAAGAACAACAAAAAGGCAAATTCTTTAGTTGTGCAAAGAGGTGTGCGCATGACTTCAAGTGATTCTTAAGAAAAGCAGCTTAAGATATTCAGAATAAATAACAAATTGCAAAAGTAGTTCCAGCAGAACATATGGCCAAAATAAATCCACTTCAACTGACATTCATGTGCCATAGTATATTTTATTTTAAATGCTTTAGTAAATTTCAACTCAACTGTCACTTTAATCTGCCAAACACTAGAATGGCAGCCATAATATTTCAATAGTAAAATGGACGAATTTGTAAAGCTACTTTTTTATCTAATCTAAAGTGTCCATAAAATAAGAAAGTCCCAATGAAACTGGATTTCAAAGGAAAAAAATTAAAAAAGGGTTCCAACAGTTCATAGAAAGATATGCAACTCTTATTCCCATCCCTCTGTATTCCAACTTTTTTTGGTAGGTTTTGTACTACAAGTTTAAAAGTTATTTGAGAATCTCTCACCTCTATGTTTCTACTCATTGATTCCCGATGATGTATCAGTGTCATAGCCATCAATGCTTTTTACTTTTTGTCATATGCATTGCCTGTGCTAATACTAGTAATATCTGAAGTAGAAGATAAAAAACATGATCTCTTCCCTATCTTCCAACCAATCTTTTTTCCCTTTTTAAGAACTAGGGTTTGGTTAGAACCTCTGTCCCTAAACCCTAGATCGAAGAATTTTTTTATGACCCTTGCATTAAGGTCGAACCTCATGATAAATAATGAGGTAAGACCAAATAAGGTCAAACATGATGATAAATAATGAGGTAAGACCAAATAGTTCCTATATTTGGTTGAGTTTATGCATCAGGCCTATGTATGGAATTGTGACTCCAAGTTAGGTATGCATCTAGGTAATTGGTACACATTAAGGTGTAAAATGTTACCATACACACGCCCTATTTTTGATTTGTCTCAGATCCTTCTTATGTTACTAGATTTCCTTCCTCCACAGTTCAGATGGGTCGAGTTCGCATATTTCATCCCAATCTGCAGTTCATTGGGTTGGGTATAGGTTCAAAGTATGTTGACTCTTGACTCCACATGATCCATGGGCTCAGTGGATTTCTAACCATGCAGTTAGCAAAAGAAGAAAGGAATAAAAAGAAATCGATTTACAGTAAGCTGGTTGGATTTCTTTCGATTCTAGGGTTGAAAATAAGTTTGATAAAATTTCACCGTATCCATTGTCATATCCAAATCAAAAATTTTGATATATGACCAAACCTAGTACTTATATCCAAATTCGGATATTTGATAACAAAAATTCTCTAAAAGAATTTGAATAACCCAAATTCTAGTTTAAATGACAAGCTCTCAACCACGGACTCTATTTCTACTTTATGATAAGCAATTTTTCTTACTTAATTATATATATTAAGATAATTCAATAATCACTTGATGTATATTGGGATTTATATTTTAATTATTATTATTCGTAAAAGATAATTTTTTATTTAATATTGATTGTTATAAAAATCTAAAAACATTAATAATTTCTATATACTTCTATATTTATATGTAATTTTTCTTATAAGCTCTTTAAGAATAAATAATTCTTGGTTATTTTATTTGTGCTATAATTAAACTGTTATAATAGTATTTGTTGCAAAACAATATATTTTATATTATCTTTTTATTTTAAATAGTTTTGTTTTTTATTTTACTATAAATTTAGTTGGACTAGTGATATTAGACCCTTAGTTAGGTTGGTTTTCGTGCAGGTTTAATAACTCTGCCCTAAATTCTTAATTATCTATGTATTGTACATATACATTTAAGTTATATATATATCTTGTATATGTGCAGTGTGCATACTAAATTCTGTTCCCATCTTTGATGATTATATAATATTATTAATTTCTATTATTGTGTTCTACTAAAATTTGATTTATATCTAAATAATATCTAATTTATGTTTATATTAAAAAATATAGATATAAATAAGATTCAATTTATATCTATATCCAATCAAAATAAGTATAGATATATTTAATTATTAATTTATAATAAATATGAATATATCAGTATTTGATTCCTTTTTGGTCGCCATGCAATGCAAGATTTTGGAACCGTCCGGCGCTGTTCCTTTTTTGTTTTTTGCTGCTCCGAGTTGTGCCAGCCCTAGCCGGGCCGAAGTACGCTGCTTCTTCCTTTTTACCAATCCCTCGCCCCTTCGTTAATCCTCTTCTCTCTCCCGAAGCGCGAATAGAGATGAAGCTCTCCTTCTCCCTCTCCTCCAAACCCTCCTCCACCTCCCGCCCCAATCCCCCCAAGGAGGTACGCAATGGCGGCGGCAAGGCGGAGGACGTCGAGCCTAAGCCCCAATTCGTCACCGTATTCGACCCCGCCCAAACCCTAGACACCCCTGCCAAGCTCGTCATCCCCCCCATACCCAACGCTGACCTCCACCCGACCAAGAAGATGAAGAACCTCCCCCTCCCCACCGCCGACGATGACCCCTCCGCTGCCGTCGCCTCCGAAACGCGCTTTGTCCTTGACACCTCCACCGGCGACGCCCCCGCCTCCAACATCTCCTACGGCCTCACACTCCGCTCCAACGGCGCCGCCGCCTCCGCCGATTCTAGATCCCAGGAGGAGGACGGAGACCGCTGCCGCGCCACCTTGGTGGAGGACTCGATGCTGAGGAGATTCAAGGAAGACATGAAGAACCTCCCGGAAGATCGCGGCTTTGACGAATTTAACGACATCCCGGTCGAGGGCTTTGGTGCTGCGCTTCTTGCTGGGTATGGGTGGTCGGAGGGCAAGGGGATCGGCCGGAATAACAAGGGGGATACCAAGGTCGTCCTATATGAGCGGAGGGCTGGGACCGAAGGGTTGGGATATGTCCCTTCCTCGAGTGATCCCAAGAAGAGGAAGGGCCAATGGATTGCCCAGGAACGGAAGGAGAAGGAGAAGGAAAAGGAGAAACAGGAGAAGGATAAGGAGAAAGATAAGTTTGTTAGGGTTATATCAGGACGGCATACTGGGATGAAAGGCAAGGTTTTGAAGGGTTCAGTGGCCTCCAAGGTCCTTTTGAAGCTGCTTGAGACTGGAGAGGAGGTCAAGCTTGAAGGTGGTATGGTCGTTGAGTTGGGCTCCGAGAAGGAAGAGAAATTCTTGGGGAGATTGAATGAATTAAGGATTGTGGATAAGGATGACAAGAGGGAGGATAGGAGGAAAGGGGACAAGAGGAGGGAAGAGAAGAGTAGGGATGAGGAAGTGAAGAAAGGTAAGGACTTGCACCAGAGGTCGAGCAGTGGCTGTGGGGAAAGGAGGAGAACGGTTCGATGGCTCAAGAATCACATTAGAGTTAGGATAATCAGTGAGAATTTCATGGGAGGTAAGCTGTTTCTGCAGAAGGGGGAGGTCGTGGATGTGGTTGGCCCCACCACATGTGATATTGCAATGGATGGCAGCAGAGAGCTGTTGCAGGGAGTGGACCAGGAGATCCTTGAGACTGCACTGCCCAGAAGAGGGGGACCGGTCCTTGTGCTCTCTGGGAAGCACGAGGGTGTCTTTGGAAGCCTGGTGGAGAGGAACAAGGAAGATGAGACAGCTGTGGTCAGGGATGCAGACACTCATGCTTTGATAACTGTGAGGCTGGAGCAGATCGCGGAGTACACTGGGGATCCAAGCTATATTGGACATTAATTCTTGTAATGCTGACAACATAGTAGCAACTGTTTTGGGCGGAGGTAATTATTGCTATCCATTTATTTCTTGGTAATTATGTTTTTGTTCCCCCCTTGTCCTAAGTCATTTGAATTCTTTGCAACAGAGCATCACTTAATTAGAAATAAGAAGTAGCTAGAAAATTGATGCTATCGTTTTGTTATTTCCGTCATAATTCAGTTATCTTTCACAGATAGGAACTATAAAATTAGAATCCAATTCCTTATGGATTGGTGCAAAGTTGATAGACAAAACATTTGCAAAAATTTTCCGTCCAGGATACTTGATTGTACTTTCAACAATTAGACTGTGAACTACATATCATACACTTGTTATATTCCCTTTTAGACTGTGGTTGTGTATATGAAAATTTAATATCAAAGGTTCTAACAATCATAAGACAGAAAGGGTCAAAGATGAGAGGATGCGGGACATGATGACATTGTGGGCCAAATGTTATCCACAGACCTTTTATAATTTCTTTGCATATTTATGGTATCTTCAAGCAAAATGATAAAGTTATGGATGGATAGTTTGAAATTTTTGATCATGAGAAAAGCCCTGGTTTAGATTGCCAAAACTGCAACACATGGGATCTTAGGGAAGAAAGAATCTGAGGTATTTGAAGAAGATATATTGTAATCAAGCCAAACTTAACATTTCTGGCCTGAAGAAAATTGATTCCAAACTTTTGGTAACAATTCAAAGCAGTTAAATATTCTTATGTTGGGAACATCCCTTCACAGCACCCTCACCCCCTGGGGCCAAAAAAAAAAAACCAAAAAAAAGGAAAAAAAGAGCTTTCTTGAAATAAGTTAGATGAGGTATATCTTTGTATATTAAAGGGTTAGTTTCTAAATTCGCTTTATTGGAAAAAGTCATATGGTCTTAACGTAATAATTTATTCAAAGACTAGATGATAAATGTCATCATTAAAGGAGACTGGTCTACATCATCAATGACTTTTGGTGTTGCTTCTAATAATATAAAAAATTCTGCTGAAGTTTATGAAGTCTAGATGAGGTATATCTTTGTATATAAATGATGGTTATATGACACAACAACTTTGAACTGGTTTTACTTATACTTTTGAGGAAAACACTTCTTCCTATTAAAAAGACCAAAGGGACATTCAAATAAAAGTTCTGAAAAGTTGGCGGACTTTGGAGGGATCATATTTAGAAAAAATGAAAACCTGAACTATTTGACTATTAACAGGGAAAAGCAAATTCTAGAGGAATTATTTCAATCACAAATATAAGTAGCCATGAACTTAAGTTTTAACAGGTCAAAAAACCAACAACGTTTGGGTGTTCAAGTCAATTGTTTTATTTTTCATTGCGACAAAAGGCCATACTATGTGCTAAAAATATCGTCTTCAATTGACATACGTGCCATCTCATGTCATTGGCATATGCATTGTCAAGAAGTGCAAGAATGATGCATTAAGGTTTATTGTTTTGGTTGTTAGACTTGGTGGGACAACCAAATTGGATGATTATTCTAATAGATTTCTTTTGGATCTCTGCTGTAATTTCTGAGCATCTGAGGTCACTTGTGGGATGATAGAGGGGAGAGTTTTAAGAAAGCTTAGCAAATAAGGGGTTTATGGTTATCTAAAATGTTGGACACCACCACCACAGAATTTTTTTCGATACCACTCGCGTTGCACTCGATCACGTGTAGATACCGCAAGAGAAAGAAAGAAGAGAAAAATACAAGATAAGAGAAAACAATCAAGTACGTGGATCAACCAAAAGGCTCGCCTCCACGGGGCATGTAAAGCTTCAATATGAAAAATAACAACTACAAGAAGAGATCCTCACACTCTCAACTCTTATATACAATCTCTCTCAACTAGAAGCTACCCTTACAAAGTTTTTACTAGAACCCAGGAGACTCTTTGCCTCTCACAACTCTTTACTGTTGCGGAACCACAGGGTTCTTTGCCGACTGCTGCTACCACGGATACCCTATCCTCTGTTCGCCACAAGTCTTTTTAAAAGCTTCAAACCGAGTCCAGATCGAAGACTGGACTCCGATTAAAACTCAAGAAACTTTCCAAGCCATTAGATCAAGTTCCTGATCACTCTGATCATGCCCGCATGCACTGCAGGCCGTCGAATCGCGCATCGGTCCACGGAAAAGTCTGTAGACCGCAAGAAACCTTGCGGAAATGCCTGCTGGTCCACTATGGACCGCGAGAAGCCGCTGGAAAACCATCTGCTGGTCCACGCTCCTCCCATGGACTGCGGTCCGCAGTGGACCGCGATACACTGCGCGGTCTGGGCTGTGCTTACGCATGGGCTGCGCTCGCGCTCGCATGCTGGGCCGCACGGGCACCTGTTCTGCCGGCCCATGGGCCCCTCCAACTACTCCCATCTGCTCCTTCGTGCATATTTCTTCCGTTTGGACTCCGTTTGGACTGTTCTTGGGCTTGTTGGACTCCGTTCGTCATCCTGGATCTCGTTCTAGGCTTATTGTGGACCAAATCTTGAGACGTTTTCCTCAACATAAAAAAAATTGCAGTTGAGGTCAGGAGCTAACAATTGTAATTGGGAGGGATAGGTAGAGTCTTTAGGGATCTGGGTATCTGAGCTAATAAAATCAGTATTAGGCCTTTAGGTTTTGGCAATGGGTTGCTTAGGTTGATCTTAGGGGACTGGATGTGGCAATGAGTTTTAGGCTTTGTTCTTAGTACTTGTGCAGCTAGACGGATTAGGTCTGCTGCATATGTTTGCTGTAGTAAGTCAGCGGCGAGAATAATAGAAGGGAAGAAGACAGAATGAAGCAGTGTGATGGAGTAAGTTAATAGAGGAAAGAAGAGAAAGAATATTGAGGGGAAGGGAGAGGGGGGAACAATGTCTGAATAATTAGTTATTTAGAAATCTTGAACACTGCATTGGACTAACCATGGCTTGAAATTTTTGTTGTGGCTGCCAAATCAGGGCATGTCAATTTTGGCCAAAACTGCTCCAGAATTGTGGTTGGTAATTAAAGTGTTTTAATCGCTGCAGCTCTTCTGCCATTTACCTCATTCCCTTGAGTTTCAAAAGGCATCTACGAAAACTAGACATAAAATTTGCAAGTTTTAAAAAGAACTGGAAGCGTTTAGTATCGGAACTACCAGAGATTTAGAGAATAAATCCTGAGAGTTTTGGCCATCATAGTGCTTATTATCTCAGGGATGTTTAGATCGCCATCTATTAGCTTGTCATGAAGCAATATATTACACTTTGAAATGATGGGACACATAATTCTTGATTTCTGTAATCTTAAATAGTAGCTTTTGATTTTTTTTTTTCCCAAGTATGAAACCAGGGAAAAGGGTATGTACTGGGTCTAGCAATATAACATACATTAGAATGATCTAAGCTTCATGAATTCCTCTGCTTTTTTCTTTCTTTCCTTTTTTTTTTTTTAGAGATTTCCTGACTCTTTAGTCCTTATTTATTTATTTATTTATTTTTTGTCTAAAACTTTTGACATTAGAGCTGAAACTTTTGAAATGGAATTGAACTTGGTGTCTCAGCTGAAACCAAAATTAAAATTACATTCTCTGGCCTCAGAATGACACAATATCCTCTACTAAGTTTTGATTCCTTTATGCTCTTATGCCTAGGAGATGAAAGAAATACAGGGAAACCTTCAAATCTCAGTAACCATAACCATACAACTGTCAGTGCTGGTCCAAGAGCAGATGAAAAGGAGATGGGCTGCCAGTTAGGTTGATAGCCAGTCATAAGAGGGCATGTTAGACTATATAAATAGAACCAAATCTTCATATCCTGATAATATATGGAAAAAGAAATATATAGTCATATTAAGCTTGTTGTCAGTTCCTCGTATGTGCTTTGACAAAAGCTTATTTAGGGAGTAAAATACCCTGATGCATACCAGATTAACATTCCTAGACTATTCCTTCATATGGGCCCTCTTGAGGCCCAAATCAGGATTATTTGAAGTCTTAACCTTTTAACATATCCCCTGGTAGTCGGTTATTTCTATCAGCATAAGCTGAGAGACATTATAGATTAGTATGAATGCATAAATTATATGAAGCAAGTGTTAGGAAGGTATGAAGTATTTACAGGATTATATCCTTTCAATACATTAGTGAAGTCTTTAACCCATTTAATTATACCATGGTTAACATGGTTACAGTTGTATACCGTGTTCTTCCTGTTTCATTACTTTTCATATATGCATCCTTCTGGTGGAGCCCTATTTGAAAAAGGTGATCTTAACATTAATGTAGATCAATTCAGCCAAAATAGGCAACTAATGCCATGATTATTCTGTTCTTACGTACAAACAAAAGAAATCATTTCCTTGTAATCAACACCCTCTATTCTTGAAGTCTTTAGCAGCTAGCTTGGTCTTGTGCTTCTAGACATCTCCATTTGTGTTTTTTAGGTTTCATTAGTGCTGATTTGGGACTTATTGGCTTGCAGTTTTGAAGTTGCTTCACCAAAGTTCCTTTTCTTCATGCAACCAATATTTGCAACTTTATCATCAATCCAAAACTTATTTTTCACTCGTAACAATTTCAAAAGACCAAGGTTATAATCTTCCTCCTCAATAACCTACATGAACGTTTCTCTACTTTATGTGACTAGGTGGAATAATTGAATCTCTTCAAGGTGAGGTCTGATGGGATAGTTTACTGTTGAGACCTTTAAATTCTTTCTTTGTCAATTTGGAATTATGGTGTTTCGTGATGCTGCTTTAATGTATTGACAAAGCCCCTTGTTAATTGAATTAGTGATTCCACTTAACTAGAAAAGTCTTGAATTGGATCTAACCGTCTGAGAATATCAAAACTTTGTAAGAGTATTATTTTATTTTTTTTAGGACTAGGGTTTTTTAACTCGATAATGTGTAAGATCAACCTTAGTTCCTTTCCCAACATAAATCCTGCAGTTTAGTGCGAGCAAGAAATATAGCTAATTATTTCCATCAGAGTTGTTATTGTCCCTCATTTTATCTTGCTGGAATATTAGTTTGAGTAACACAGGTAAGGTATATATAGGGGTTTTTAAGACTTAGGCTAGTTATGTTAAATAATGTAAAAGAATACACGAAAAAAGGAAGATATCTATAACCATATGCATCTGTATCAAATGGCGGAGCAGCCAGTTGAACTGCTCTGGAGCTGGTTGGAGACGCCATAAGTTCAGTGCTCTCTCTCTCTCTCTCTCTCTCTCTCTCACACACACACACACACACACACTATCATATGAGAACATGGTAAAGCATTCAAACTGAATCATTGTTTTGACTTGCATAGCTGCATAATCTCTTGGTGTGCCTTGGTCACCCTTTAACTGAATTGCTTTTTGCCCTTAAGAGTGAAGTCAGTAACATCACAAGCTGATGTCTTCATAACGAATGTACTACAGAACAAACCTATTGAAGAGAAACGTGATGAATAAGGGAAGAAAAGCCAAAAAATGACTCTGTGATCTTTGTCTTGTCCCCATTGCATTTGATTGCTGTACTTCGAACAAATTTTGGAAGCTCCATCGTCTCCATAAAAGTGGTAGCATCATTTGAGAACGAGCAAACAGGATCGGTTTTCTTCTTCATTTTCCTTTTTCATCCTTCATGATAAATGAAATGATTGGAATGTGGTATGTTGGAGTGCTTATAGTTTTTGACTTGGATTTTCAATGCTCAACATCCATATACAAGATACTCTTAACCTGATTTTCTCAGTGTTCTGTTGTCTTTCCCCAAGGAGGAAACTGCTTTAAGATATATTCAGCACCCATATGCATGATATCAAATGACTTATAGCTGACAATTCAACTCAATAACTGTTGAACTAGCGTATAAGATTAAGTTATTAAAGAATTATTTAAAGCTTGAGCTGTGCCATGGGCAAAGAAAACATGTAAGTATGTTTATAATTGGATTATGAGCATTGGAATTACCTTGTTAAAAACTTGCAATATTTTTGAGTAGGAAACTTGCCATGTATCCAATCTGAGCAGGGTTAGGGTTTGGGCAAGCTAGTTGGATTGGGGAATGGATAAATGTTAGGTAAGGGTTTTAGGTTTATGTTGGAGTTAGGGAAGCTTGGATTGGGGTTAGGGTGGGGCAGTAGGAGCTGAGGGTGGATGGCTGGTGGCCTGCTAAGGATGGTGCTGAGCTATGCACATGCATGCGCACACATGGAGAGAGAGAGAGAGAGAGAGAGAGAGAGAGAGAGTAGTTGCTCTATGCTGTCACCGGTTGATGGCTGTGGATGATGGCAGACCGGGATGGAAGAGAAGAAGACAAGAGAAGAGTGTTTGACAGAGGAAGGAAATTGGAAGAATATAAGTCATATTTATTTATAATTTTATATAATACATGTAATCTGGGCAATGTTGTCAAAAGCAAAAGGCACCTTAAGGCAATAGCAACCCTGTATTGCCTGAGGCACTAGATGCCAAAAGGTGTTTGCTTGAAGAAAGCAAGTCACTAACATAAAAAAACATTCAATAAATATTTTTTTCTATCCCATGCATCCAAAAACAATAGAGGCATTATTAAGTTAATTATTCAAGTTTCAACATCAAAAATCATAATTGTCTTGTACATCAGATATTGTGTTTCACATCTTTCAAAACATCACATCAAAATACCACTTCCTATATTATCATATGTTTTTGAACAAAGTAAGCAAAAATAAACCATTGGACACCCTTTAGCAGCTTTGAAATTCAAACATGATAGCAAAATACCACTTCCTAAAACATATTTGCTGTTTCTAAACTAAACATAACACAAAAACGAAAATCATTGAACATGCTGGAGTAGCCCTTTATTTATAAGGACTTGGGTAAACCCAGGTAATTGTCAAAGTAAAGCTATTGAATCTCTAGAAGAATAGGCAAAAAAAGGGAAAAGCTATTGAATCTCTAGGGCAGTGTTTGGATACCCAAATTCTGGGTGGAATAAGGGCTTATTCCACCTTATTCCCCCAAACAGGTGAAAAAGTGGTGGTGGGCCATCCTGGTTTAGCGATTCTGGTCAACCCTCCCTAATTCCAGGCAACCCTCGTTTAGTAATTCCATGATGGACCATGGAATTGCTTATTCTAGGTTTTTAATGAGCACCATCTAGGCATAGGAATAACACTGTATTAATTGTACTGGAATAAGGGCTGGAATACCAGATTTCCAACCAAACAGAAATCTGGAATAACAAGGAGGAATAGCTTCATATTCTTATTCCAGAAATAAAATTTGGGTATCCAAACACTACCTAGAAGAATAGGCAGAAAAAGAGAAAAGAAGCTGACTGCTGAATATTGGAAAGGCATTTGACTGAACACCTCTTGATTTGTCGCAGGCGCTCGTCTGGGCATCACCTTAGTAAAATTTCCTCACCTAGGGACTGTTGTGGCACTCAGGGGCTTGCTCGTGTTTCTTGAGCACCTAGGTGAGCACCTGGAGCACCCTTGACAGCACTAAATCCAGGGTTGGATGAACACACAGTCAAGCCTCTGACCTGATTACTGAGTTTGGAAACCAGGGAAGGCTGTGTAATCAGGCATTCATGTCATAGACGCAACCTAAACCCAACCTAATTGGGTTGGATTTGGTCATATCTGGTCGTTGGCAGGCCTAATCGCTATATATTTATGCAGTGTTCTTTTCTTTGGTATGGATTAGAAATCTAAGACTCCTTACCTTCATATGCTTTATTTGCAGATAAACTTCATTTGAACTCAATCTTGTGGTCCTTAGGTCCATCTGTCTTCTGTTATTCTCATGGGTATTTCATTATGCTCATCAAGTAAAAAGAGAACTATTTAAGTGGATTTTGTTGGCTGATGCAACCATGTTCTAAGTAAAGCATATTTAGGTCTCCTAGGTGGGACGTTTGGACTCCAGAAACCAAGAAAAAAGGCCACTAAATATGTTTGATCCTTAGCTCCTATATGGCCTTTTGGTCTTTTAAAAAGGAATTTAGAATACAAGTGACTGTAAAACACTGTAATTTGTCTGATTATTGGAGCCACTTGTCAAACTTGCCTGGCAACACAAGTGTTTTCTGAAAGCCCCATCTGGAAATACCAAGAGCCTAAAGTTGTACCGGCATATTGTTTTCTTGCTTCCAGATGAATTGTTGTCTAAAATTCTAGTAGTTGAAGCATTTGAAGCTCTCATTTTCCTTTTTCCATCAAGTACCAGCTACAATTCAGAAATGAATCTTATGACATTCATGGAACCTGCATGTGTGATGCACATGACTGGTATGAGAGGATGGCTGTGAGGAAAATAGGAGAGAGATGGCTATTACTTTTTTTCCAGCATTGTTCACTATTTTAGTTCTATATGTTGTGGACATTGATGTGATTGTGAAATGGCTATGTGCGGATTCCATTGTGCCATACTATACCAGATGCCGCTTCAACATGCATATTCTGCATGTTGCAGAACCCTTAAAACAGAGTCCTCTGAGGGGTATCGTGGTTTCTCTTAAAGTGGTATCACAAAATACACTACCTCTTGTTCTTAAATTCAGATTATCAGCCAGCATTAAAATTTGCTAGTTCCACATTCAGTTTTATGTTGATTTTTGTTGGAATGGAGGTTCACAGAAGATGTAACTTAAAATATTTGTATTTGGAAATGTGATAAAGAAGCCTACATGCCTGTGGGCATGGTCTTCGGGAAGGGAGCAGCAAGATGTAGGCCAATGCAATGCTTTTGTGTTCTTTCTGCTAATAAAGTTAAAATTACATTGAAATCTGGCAAGATCATGGCAAGTTCAAGGTGTGCATGAGATCCTACATTGCATCTTATTTTGGGCTCATTATGTTATAACTTAAATTATTTCAAGTATCATACGTTGTATGCATTCATGATTTAAGTTTGTTCATATAAATATGATTATAGAAAACTTAAGTTTATATACGCTGCATGTGTTCATGATTTAAAAGTTTATTCATATAAATATGATAATGGAAAACTTGAGTTTATATATCTTTGGCTGGTAAAGGAGCAGGTTGATAGGAAATTTGTCTGCATCACCTTGTACAATGGTCTTTTATTTTTGCAATTTAGCCTTCCTTTTCCTTTTTAATTTTGCAGCCATATAACTGAGTTGACATATAAAAAACTTTCATGTCTTTCCATCATTTGGTGACTAATTGCTTGTTCCAATTTTAGATCCTGAGCGGTGAGCTCTGGCAAATTATCCAGCAATGTGGTGCATAGTTCTGGCATCTCTTTCAGATAATCAGGATATATATCGAGATCAAATATGCATATCGGGCACATTTGATATGGTGCCTTAGTGGCATTTTTCTTTGCTCTCCATCATCCCAAGCAGAAATCATCACTATTTTCTAATTATTGATGTTCAGCGTGGGAGGAGAGATGATGATGTATTAAGAAATAAAATTCCGTTATCAATATCACCATGTCTCTGTTTTTCAAGATTGAATTACTAAAACTGGAGACAGAAAGAGGTGCTTTTTGGTGTCAGCATGAATGTTTTATATTGATTGGTAATGGTATTTTGATTTTCAGTAGGTATTCTTGCACTCATTGATGTATCTAACCTAATATCCAGTTGTTGAATTAGCAGGTTCCATATCTGATTTTGCTTGGTTGGGAATCTGGAACCAAAAGAATATGATATTTATGAGAGCTAGTTCCAGAAGCCTTTGCAAAGAATTCTTAGTCATCACAAGCTTACTATTATCTTTTGACATGCTTGAGATGCATGGAGTCCTCAACTAGCAATTAGATGCTCCTACGGATTTGTAAGAGTACAAACAGCCATGACATGATTACATGTAGCAATATAATAAGAAAATTGATGTCATATGCTATCCTATGGATAATTGGACTGCTGTATTAACTCAATCCTATCCTGTTTTAGTGTTGGGAACACGGTTCTCTGTAAAGTTGCCAATCCTTTAGTTGCAACGCTTGTTTCATACTGTTTAGCTAATTACTAGTTTACCTGCTATCTTTCCAGCTTGTTATCAGAGAACTCGAACTCGTAGATCATGAGGACCGGTCAGTTTCAAGGCATTTTCCACCAAAGTTCAAATCAATATATAGCCATAATCGGTAGACCTTGTACCATAAGAATCCTCATTTGCCAAGTAATCTAATTTGTATTATATTTATTATTTTTTGTTTATTTATTTATTTACATCATTTTCACAATTTTCATTCATGCCTTTTAGGCTTTCTTATTTTCTACTTAAACAAAGGTCAGGGTACTCATGCCTTGATATCTTAAATGTACAAGCTCATATGACTTATTCTATTCTCTATGACTTGTATCAACTTTGCAGAAATCTGTAACTCCGTGGACTTAACATTTTTAACCTAATTTGATTATACATTCACTTTGACATTATTGTCTTTGTTAAATTATACTTTTCCCGTTTTTTCATCCAACATTCAGGATGCTTTATTAATTTTTTTGGTTATTTATTTATTTATTTTGGCTAGGAAAGGTTAAGCCAGGCTCCACTAATGCTTATAGGAAATTAAAGAGCACTGTTTGGAAACTAAATCAAGAAGCATCGTTGGGAAATTATGATCCCAATGGATGGACAGCAATGTTCTTAATTTTTTCTCAGTGACTATCAGATTTGTTATTTTCCCGCACATAAGCAATGCTTTCAGAGGAAAATAACCATGGCAGGATTAGAGGGAGAAAATTGGCTTTTCTCCAAGGTCTGCTGTATCAAACTGTACTTTCCCGTGTCGATTATATTGTACCATCCTGTACTGACTGTATCATATTATATCAGAAAGTTACTGGTATGATATCAAAGTTCGGTTCAATATATGAGCTGAAGTATCAAACTGATATGGTATCAATTCTTTTCAGTTTTAGTTTTTTTTTCAAAAATCAATTATTTTCTTGATTAGTCACTAAATAAAAAATAAAGATATTTGCTAATGAAATGAGTGATGCTTGTGTAAGATGTCGCACGCTGTTACAACGGTAGACCGGATGGAATTATCATGACTACGATCCTGGACGAGTAAATATTTCTTTTTTCTTTTCTTTTGAAGATTCAAGTAAATATTTTTCTGATACACTTTTGGGAAGCCATACATTGGACGTTAAATACCAGGTGTTAACTTGAATTCTTTTGCAGATTAACAGAAAAGATGGTAAAGAAAAATCAGGAAAAAAAAATGCTGTCCTTCAGCACCGTGTAGCGTTAATGGGTGAGTGCTAGTGACAAAATCCTAGTGACAAAACGTGCAGTCTAAGCTTCCATGTCTCATCAGGTGTTGGAGCTTTTACTGATTTAATTGCTGATCACATTTTAGAGGAGCCATATTTTGTCGTCTCACAAATTTACTCAATGCAATCTGCAGACATGCCTCGGGCACAGCCAACAGAGGATTTCTTTTTTGTTTTTTTTCCACTGTCATCCAGGATAAACAGAAGAACCTCAAACTATAGAATGTTAAATTTACAATCCTGCAAAATATGAATTCTGTCCAAAAGCCTTTTTAATAACAAAATTCGGAGGATGTAAAGAATAAAACAAATAACACAATCCATAAACAAAGAAAACATAAAAACATAACTATTTATATAAATGTGAAAAAGTGGCAGCAAAAGCTCAAAATTTAAACATGTTTGTGCACAAGGAGTTACAAAAATATCATTATTAAGTGACGATATTTCTGAAAACGCATAAACAGTGACTTATATAAGCCTGGAGACGCTCCATGCAGTTGCTTATTTATTTTGCATCATCACTTGAGAGAGTTTTGAATATCAATCACGAAACGATACTTCACATCTCTTTTTACAAGCCTCTCAAGTGCCTCATTTATGTACTGAATGTTAATGAGTTCAATTTCTGGGTATACTTTGTTTGCTGCACAGAATTCCAGCATTGCTTGTGTCTCTTTGGTACCACCGGTCAAACTACCAGCAATAGTTCTTGAACCTACCACAAGTAATTTGTCATTAAACATGGCAAGAACTTGGAGCCAATATCGCAATTTCTTGCCTTAAGAAAAAAAAAAAAAAGGACTACTAGAATGAAAAATTTCTTTTCAAGAACAAGAAGATACCATAACTAAGACTTCCAGGATGCAGGCGGACTTCACTAGGAAAGCCCACTAGGACTAGAACTCCACCAACCTTCAGCAGTGACAAGTAAGGATCAAAGGGGTGATCACCAGAAGCAGTGTCAATGATGAAGTCCAGGGAATTTGTCATGGACTGCAACAAAGACTAAATTAGAAGCCAGCAGCGAACAAAGCCATGAAACAAAAGTATCAGTTAGCTGTAGTAGTGATCTCTACAGTACTTGATTACCTTTCTCATGACAAAAGTGTCTATGATTCCCGAGAGAAAAAGAAATAATGAATGATTTTAAGATAATTCAAATATACATGATTTTGTATGCTTAGATAGGATTCTTCTGGTCATTGCAACACATAACAGTCAAATGATGGAAGTCCATATATTTCTTTTCAAAATAAACAGAGGGTTTTCTTTCCCAAAAAAAAAAAAAAACTCAAAAAGGCTAATGATTTAAACAGAAGAATCTTAGTATGAAACATAATTCTAAATAGAGACCACAAGTTCATCCCATTGAATTGTCGTTGTTGTGCTACAGCACGAACTAAAAAACTATTAAGGAAAAAACAGGAAAATGTGATAATTTGATAGCTTTATCTATCGAGTAAAGTTTTGGGGACCATACAATAGAAATTTAAGTTACTTCACCACAAATTCATAGAGAATGACGTACTTTATATTTAACACTCCCTAAAACTTGAATAAGCAGCTTGAGCCACAGAAAGGTGTGTTAAAGATGTACATCAATTTGTATTTACCTCCATCTGCTTCTTGTCTGATGAGATCACAAATTTGTCTGCTCCAAGAAGTTTGAGTGCTGCTTCTTTCTTGGATTCACTTGTACTGAACACTGTTACATTCAAACCAAAAGCTTTTCCAAACTTCACTGCCATGTGACCAAGGCCACCTAGCCCAATGACTCCAAGAGATTTGTCAGGTTGGTTCATCTTATGACGCATCATGGGAGTGTACACTGTGATTCCAGCACACAGCAAAGGTGCTGCCATAGCTAATGGGTAGCCATCAGGTATCCTGTAGCAGTACCTATCCACTCCCAACCAATAAAACAGAAAACATCAGCACATATGGCTAATGTGCAACTAAATATTCATTGCATATGCCTATGACATCTTATAAGTCATCCATTTTGTTGTCATTTGCTGCAGTATCCTAACCTCTCCAATATATTACTTCCTGAAGTCATCAATTTGGCATGGATGATTGGTCCAGCACAAAGAATTTGTGTTGAATGTGCTAAATATGCATCAAGTTATCAAAATTTTCAGTTTTGGCTTTTAGAAAGTGGAGTAGAGTTGGACTCTTCCAAAAATGAGTTTGGCCCACAATAATACTATTAGAAACGGGCTCTTGTTCCTTTTAGAAACTGACCAAGGATTAGAATAGCCTTGTAGAGTATTCATGTTTCTTATATTCTTGAATTAATTTGGAAGTTTGGATAAAAGTACATCCATATTGGAAGAATTTAATGAATAATATCTAGTTAAAATTACTTCCATTTCTATGGTTCCCCATATACTGTTTTTTCCACTTCTCGAGTCAAACCCTTGGATATGTTTTTGATCTAATTGCTGCATCCATGGCCAAGCAACACCAGCATTAGTTACAGACATTCTAACACTTACAAATATCAAATTAGGTTTCATTTCATAACTTGAGCTTCTTACTTCCAACTGCCTATGAACCTAATGTCTATCCTTTACCTCTTCTATTGGGCTGGGACCAGCATTGGTGGTGTTCTAGTCAATCTCCAAGATATTTTAGGTAAATTAACACATGTAAACTTCCAGCTATCTACCATAATGATGTCATCCAAAATCAATAGTTTGATACATTCCATGCCTTAAGGTTCTTGATGGTCAATATCTGAAAGCTAACCCTCAAGTGCCAGTTTAAATATTCCCACCAGTTTTTCACAATGTTCCCTTTTATGTCAATGCTTGTTTCACTATCATCTGGAATGCTAAACTAGGATTTGACTGATCTCTTAAAGCAAATAAAGCAGCAGCAGATGTCTATAATCTATAAACTCATCCACAATTGATGCAATGCCTAGAATTCCTTAGATGCACTCCTCTCTGATTATATTCCTACTGCCTTGTCACATATTCAAATTAATGCTTGCACGTGTGCAATGCTCATCCTATACAGGAGGACTGTCAATACTCTATTAACCGGTGATTTAGGATCTGACATTTATCAGCTATTGTTTTAGTTGCAGTCCAAAAAATTTTCTCTAATCTCTCAGTGACATCCAAAGACCACAACATTCAAAAAAACCAGTTGGACTGATCTACTGTGCCAAACTTCATTAATAAATCTTTGATATCACTCTGCTTGTTTGTATGACATATCCAATATGGCAGGACTGATAATCACAGAATGTTCCATGTCAACACACTCATCCACCACAACTTATGCTGCAGTCTACATTCAGTTCTACTGAACTAGCATCATCGAAAGGTTGTTAGTGCTCCGCAAAACTTCTTCTACATACTTCCCATTAAATAGGTCAACTTGAAAGCACAAGGACCGTGAAACTTTTAAATAAGAACCACATCTAACATTTTAAAGCTCAACAATTAGCAAAGTTGATGTATTCCAAGAGAAACACATCCCATTAAATAGGTCATCTTGAAAACACAAGGACCGTGAAACTTTTAAATAAGAACCACATCTAACATTTTAAAGCTCAACAATCAGCAAAGTTGATGTATTCCAAGAGAAACACATAATAAAATTAGATTGTCAAGAAGACTTTAACTTGCATTTCATATAAAAAATATACTTATCGTCATTATTTGCCATGCTTTTGTATTATGATATAATTAGTCTATAACATAAATGAAGAAATTTCAGCCGAGGACAAGTAACTTGCCTCTCCTTAACTATGATGTAGCTGGAATATCCCCCTTTTGTGACAGTGCCATCTGAATCAAGGCCGTTGAAAGTCAAAATTGATCCTTTCGAACAATGAACTTCTACAAAATCATTACAATACTCGCACTCTCCACATGAATCAACATACGTGCCAACACCAGCATGGTCACCAACTTTGAAACCTTTAACACTGGAACCAACCTCTGTGACAAGCCCAACAATCTCATGCCTGAAACATAGATAGCCAACTATTAAAATATAAATACAAAATCTTGGAAAATTTATCTGATAATCTCATAAAGAAATATAATAAGTAACACATACTGTTATGTTGTTGAAATTGTTTCCAGTATTTCAACATTCTTTTGGAAACAAAGAAGTCATTTTTTATATATATCGCAGTTTTCATCTTTTCTCTCTGATGAAGACTGTGAATCATCAACACAATTGCTCTATTTAAGTTAGTAGTGTATTGTAAAAAATTAAATAGGAAAAGCTGTACTGCATTTTGTATGCTACAGTTATTTCAGACATCATATATATCTCCGCTAATCTCTCTTCTTTCATTGAATGAATCAAGATTGGTCTATTAAAGCTCACATGATGGAAGGCAATTGGACACGATGACATTTTCCTTGAGTATAACTGCTTCTTAAAAGAAAAAACAACGTCCATTTTATATTAAGGGCAATATGTTGTATATTGTGCTAGCTTCTTGCAGTGAGAACTTGCAGCTTTTATTGTATGGAATAAAACTTCTTTCAACTTATAGTGCACATAAAAAACATTTTTGTGCTTGCAATCTCATACCCAGAACCTTAACCAACATTAAGTAATAAGTATGCTTCTAAAGTTTCCAATTTTTAATATTTTTCTAATCAGAAATCAAGTGCCTACTTTTTCCCCTGGAGGGGGTAAGGACTCATGACTAGATGGTAACCAAGAGGTATCATGATCACTGAAGTATGCTAACCTTACCTTGAATGTAGTTGTCCATCTCAGACCTATCAATCTAGGAATCAATCTCAATGGTTCGCTGAGTTTCCCATCATGTCTTTCAAACTTCAAATTTAATTCCTATTACTGCATGATAGTTGACCTAAGCAAACTGATTATGTACTGATCTTTCATATCATACAACTTGTATCAAGACTCTCTACCAAATTGCTGAAATATATTAAATTTCTATCTAACATTCTGATGGAGTTTTATTTCTTGCATGTGCATTTATTTTTTAAAGTTTAAAAACTTAATCATGTCTCCTTAATCTCCTTAGTCCAGTATGATGAGAATCAGTCTACACAGAAATACTTGTTTCCCACAAACTTTATATAAGTAACAGCATTTACAGAAATTCCCAGAGTCCCAACAATGGCAACAAAACTGAGCATATTCTCAACATCTCATTTTTGTGAAATGACAAAAGCTTGTATAACTATCTAAAATTTTAAATTATAGTTTTAAACCAAAGATGCAGGATTCATCATGAAAAACATGTGTGCATTAGTAGAGCAATTTCTTTTCTTTTAAATTCAGCATTGACCCAACACACTCTATAACTCGATATTAAGCATATTTTCCACGAACAATGCCTTAGAATTAGGTGGAAGATTGTTCATAGTCCTAAAGGTTACTGTCAAATGGATGGTATTCAAAAATATCTGATACTTCATTTCATTACCTCTTAGAAAATGACCCTATTCAATCCACCAAGTACTCTTTTTTTTTTGTGTGTCGGGGGGCATGCTTAAGAATCCACTTCACACTTAAGCATTCACAATCTATTTGTTTGGGATGCTATCTGTACCAAGATTAGCCAAACCATATTAAGCTAGCCGATTCGGGGCATATCTAACCAGACCGGTTGGTTACCAGCATGGTTCAAGCCTCCCGTTTGATTCAAAATATAAAATTGCCTAACTCACCTCTCTTCATTTCATTTGCCCCTCAACCATTTCGAAACCCTAACCCTGAAATCCCTCGGTCCTTGCTTGGTTTGATGATGACAACGTATGATGACAACAACGACAGTAAGGTCATCAGCCAGGTAATTTTCTCTCTCTCTCCCTCTCTCTCACACTGGACCTGAGCCTCTCTAGCTTTTGACCTCTTTCTCACCAGATTCGATCTCTCTCCCCTCCCTCTGTTGCTCTCTCTCTCCTTTCCTCCCTCTCCTCCTCACTCTTTGGCTCTCTCTGTTTTGATACACCCACGACCCATACCATTCCGAACGGTTGCCAATCGGTAAGACCTTCAGTATCAATTTGGTGAACCTTGATCTATACAAATCATCTAGTTTATTTCTAAGCATTTCAAGCAGCTAAATTACAATGTCAAACCACTCCTAAGCTATACTCCCCATCTTCATCTAGTTGGCCTATTCAGATTATATGCAACATAAAATCATTCCCCTGGTAATTTATAATTCCTATTCGAGGATGCTTCAATTACACGTATTATAGGCCTACCTAAGTAGTATATGCTGCGATGTTTCCAAACTACTTTAATGTTTCATTTTTCTCATTCATATGCATTTATCTCACTTTTCAAAATTCATTTTACAAAAATAAGAGAAAATTTTTATCAAACTTTCCCACCAACTTTGAAGCTGTAGGCATGACATCTGTTCATAATTCTTTTGTTAGAATTTTTGGACTGGCTTCATCACATAGGAGTGTTAGTAGGCTTGAACTTCGTTAGGGCTCATATGTCAGGCCTCGTTTAGGAAAGGTCTACGACACAAAGAATTGGATCAAGCTGGACCTTGTTAGCCTCATATCAATTCGGACCTGCTATGGACCACCAAGGCTAGACCAAAATTAGCTTTTAACTTGCATTTCTGCTTGGGAGATTCGTGTCTTCCTTACAAAGATTTTTGTTTTTCTTTCCTTATCATTATACTTTTTCTTAGTTCAAAGGAAGGCTTGCTCTATAATTGCTCTAAACTTCGGACGCACAATCTCCTTATGCATATTCGGTGCTTTAGATATCATAGACTCTTGTCTAATGATATGAAGAAAGATGTGTTGATACATTATGCAAATGCCATATAGATCAGATATTGCTTCCTGGTTGCCCATTGGAATTATATATATATATAATATTCGGTGCTTTAGATATCATAGACTCTTGTCTTATGATAGGAAGAAAGATGTGTCGATACATTATGCTATATCAGTAGCTTTTGACCTCTTTCATGTTGATATGTCATTCTATATCAGTAGAGCAGTAGAGTTAACTTTCATAGATATTAACATGGTGAGGTGATTTAAGGATTAAATCATATTAAATAATTGAATGTAACATAATTATTTAGAATTTTTTCTTGGTTTTATCGATTTTTATGATTCTTTATATTTTTAGTTTTCAGCCTGAAAACATCAAAACCATAAATCTGAATATTACAAACAATATAATATGCTATAAAATTATACAAAAGATGATATCTTGGTCTTTTTCCCCTTATTTACCCAATATTTTTTTCAATTGTTTTTCTATGTTTCATGCTGATATTTTGAAGCTCAAGCTAAAATTATTGATTTGAAACTTGGCAGGCCCAACCAAATCAGAATGAAGTATATAAGCATAAATATTTGTCATTGCAAGTATATGAATTTACCTTGACAGAAAGCAAAGAAGAAATGTCAAGCATGCTTCTTCTAATGACTTGTTCATAGGAAGGTACATACATCCTAGAAATATTTTTTCTTTGGTAAAATAGATAGGTTCATGTTCACATAAAGATCCTATTGGCCACCTTTTGTCCTATAAATTAGAGATAATATTTTGACATATCAATTGTCAAAATCTTGTCCATGATAGAATTGAACAGGTATCTTTAATAGCATTCAAAAAATATGTATTTTTAAAATGTCCATCAAGCAATCTTTCTAGTTCTATAAGCTTTTTCTTTTTTTTTTTTGCTAGGACAAGCAAATTTCACGTATGACATTATGATAGTAAAATTTCAAGCAGATAGATCCACTCATTACTAATACAGTTTTTGACAAATGGAAACTATGCAATATAGTTGAGTAAAGGAAAACATACCCAGGCACCAATGGGTACTTTGAGTCACCAGCCATATTTCGAGTCCAAATGACATCAGCGTAACAAACTCCACAATGTGTTATTTTTATATGAACATCATCTCTTCCAACAACTCTGCATGACTTGAAGAGGAGTTTAATAACGGTTCATGATAAAACTGTTGTTTTGAGACAAGTATTTTACCATGATTAAGTCATATCTTAGAAAAGACTACTGATTAACATAATAAACCAAGAACCATCTAATTGATATAAATTAGAACAATTCTTATGCACGGTCAGAACTTGGAAGACTGCATAAGAAACATTATGAAGTTTATATAATTTTAAACACCTTTACAATTATTATCCATGTATCCCTAATGCTTGGTTCAAGAGGTAACATCCATTGGCCACAAAAATAGTATTTACAAATTTTAAAATCAAATAAAGAATACCAATTTACCTGGAAGCATAGACTTGGACTATCTTGGTTCTCATGTTACAAGTTGATAAAGCAACAAAGTATAACAAACATATGCTATGATTCATGACATAAATACTAATACGATTTTTCAGCAGAATCCAAATCAAGCTTGTAGTGTTCTTTGGAACTTAGTTACCTGAAGTGGGTGCTGATGTAGGAGCAGATTTGGGTGCGGGTGCTGGGAAATGGTTCTCTTAAAACTATTTTGAAAAGGGAATCATTTAGAAAGAGGGTGACAGGGATGAATTTCCAGAGAGATTCCGAAGCGAGTCCACCACCCGAGGTGAAGTTTCGTGCTGCTAAGATTTGGAAGAGTACATGGCAAATATACAACACCAAGGGGGAAAAAAATCATATGACTACATCAGCATGTAAAACCCTGCACCTGTCTGATTAATAGCTATATTACCCGGTTAAACAATTTCATACATCACATTGCATAATCTTAGATGTCCATTTTTTAAGATGCCCACCTGAAATCAACAATACAAGTTCAGTCAAAAATAATGTGCAAATACAAGAATCTTATATCTATCTTTTCTGTTGCTAAGGAAAATAAAAGAAAGAAGTCATGCACTATATCAAGTGCACCTGCGCTTGAATCTGTAAGGTGAAAGAGTTCCAAAAGCATCTCTTGCAGCCCAAGCTAGGCAATCTCCACTACCAATTTCAGTGTCCATTGGTAAGATACCTGCAACTATAAAAAAGGACATGTAGGAAACAGTAGAGTGATGCAGACATGCAGTGGATACCAATATATCCACAAAGAGTATTATTATTAAATTTTACTCAAGTAACAAATATTAAGATGTACATAATAACAATTGTGCAACAGGCACACCAAGTAATGAGCTTTTTCCTTCCATTGAGACAAAGATCCAGCTTTATCTTAATCATTACTCAACAACTCAAGCAGGAAAGGCCTACTATATATTGCTTCCTGGTTGGCCGTTGTAATTTAAAGTTCTCTCTTATATGAATTAAATATTTTTGTCAGGAAAGTTCTCTCTCTCTCTCTCTCTCTCTCTCTCTCTCTCTCTCTCTCTTTCTCTGTGTCTGTGTGTGCGTGCGCGCATGCGCGCGTGTGTGCGTGTGTCACACACACACATATGCGTGCACGCACAAAAAAGTTTTTATTTAAAAAAAAAAAGAGTTGCTTGGGCATATAGTTGGAATGTTTATGCGCCCAAATGCAGCATGCAAGATTAGATGGACATGGTAACACCATTTTTCTAAACAAAATGGGAGCTAAGATCCCACCTGAATTCGCTAAAATAAAATCACAGTCAAATCTTGTAAAGAAAAGAATTCTTAGATTGATCTTTCAGATTGGGATATAACAACTGCTCTGCAATTTTTAATACTGTTGTAACAAACTATCTATTAGCGCACAACTAATACTTTGGGAATGCTCTGTTTAAACATATAACCTACATCCGTGCCCCATAAGGTCAACCATCTCAGACTATCCGATAGAAGAACTCAAACGTCCTACCCATTTGATTACTCCTAGGATTTTATTTTTAAAAAAATCTTGTGGCTATCCTGGACAACTTGTGGGGTTAAACACAAAGAATTGGCCCCCAAATCCCCGCCTGGGAAGCATAATATGAGAACTCGTAGATGATGATGAAAGAATGAGTTCAGTATTGATAGTAATCGACAAGAACAAATTTACGAAGAATACGAGTTTCACCACCAAACAAAAATCAGGAAAATAGATTGCAAACCGTTAACGAACATCCATACAGTTAAAAAAAAGAGAAAAAAAGATTCTCGGACTAGCAAAGAAGACAGAAATCGACGGTTAGATGCGATTACCTAGGAGAAGGATTACGGCCAGGCGACTTGGCTCTGCTGCTGTGCTTTTTTTGGTGCAATCTGCTGCTGTGCTTTGGGAGAGAGGTTTTTGTTCTCCTCCCTCTCCTTTTGCGATCCTGGTATGCTACCAACCTCGGCGGAAGCTTTTTGCTTTTATTCGCAAACCCGAATGGGGGCTTCCTATGTACTGGAGGACCGGATGGAGGTTGGATGGGCAGGGTTGTCGTGCACTGACGGTAAGGTTAAGGAAACTATGACCACAGGGAAGCATGGATGCAACTGGATCCGGGTGACCAGAAGCAAACCGGTTTGTAATTTTTTTTTTTTAAAAAAAAGGAAAAGAAAAGGGTTGGGTCAACCCATTAAGTACTCGACTTGAAATAGCTTAATTTTTTAGAAGTTCTAATCTCGTGCAGAAACTTGACATGACAAGCTATGAATTTAGGAGTTTATTTACAGAGTTACACATCAGCTGTATAATTGTTCTGCAAATAATTGTGTATTACTTCAGCAATTTTTATGAAAGATTGGGCAATCCAATCTGGTTTTCTTTAGTAGTGTCATCAGTTCAGACTTGAACACGAGTCTTTGGCAGAGTCATTTAACTTGATCTATTTCAAATTATTTTTGAATTAATATTTTGGTCAGTTGAGGTCCGGAGTTGATGTCTGATTACTTTATGGAGTGATTTTGTTAATGGATTGAGTTTGATTCAAAGGATCCGAATCTGATCTTTCATGAATCCTCGGAGATGCACTGCATCCAAGATATTATGTCCTAAAACAATCGGCTCCATGAGGCTGAGTTTAGGATTAGATCCATTATTTTTTTTTTTTTTATTATTTTGGAAATATAATATGATATTATAATAAATAAAAAATTTAATAATCAATTTTATGCTGTATGTTAGTGAATAGAAGTTTTCACCATCAATGTTTGCATCCAAATAACAAACTGGGAACTTTGCATAAGCTAAACCTCCATGTAGGAATTCTTATCATTGATATCGATGCCATTAATGTAGGCTCTATGCAAAATGATTTTTTTCAACTATTTTTAAAATATAATATCATAATATAATAAATTATAATTAATAAAAAGTCTCAATAGCCAATTTTATTGTATATTAAGTAATAAATTTTAATAATATCTAAAAAATAAATCGATATCATTAATATTTATTATATTTAAAAATAGAGTTTGACGATGTCTGAGTATATTAACATCAACATCATTAATGCCAGTATTTATATGGCACATGGAGAGCTATGCACAAGCTGATGTATATTAGCATACAACCTGTTGATACACGGGATATAGTTTTTTTCTCATTTTTTCAACTACTTTTGAAATACAATATTAAATATATATAAGATAACAAATTATAAAAATAAAATAGAATACAATAGATATAAGAGCCTAATTATTTTTTAAAATAAATTTTTTGTATTAGTATTTTGATATACTGTCAATATACAAAATTCTAATAGTATATATACATCTATCAATATAGAAAAATAATGTGTTATTATAAAATTATAAGATCATAATCTATTTTACGTATAATAAGAAATAAAAATATTGCATCTAGGGGAGATATTTGTGATATAGTGTGGCCATTGGTGCTAACCCTTTCACTTTTAAGTAAAATTATGATTATAAAATATAATAAAAAATAAAAAGTATTAGCATAATCTAATGACCTGCATGGTGCAATTTTTTTCTTTTTCTTTCCAATTGTTCTTGAATACAATATAAAATAGATATAATAGAATAAATAAATAGAATAGAATAGAAATACATATATATTAAGAGCCTACTTATTTTTAAAATAAAATTGATATTAATATTATAATATATCATCATTATAAAAATTTTAATAATTTTATCAATAAAATAAAATAATAATTTATTATAAAATAATAAGATCATGATCCAATTTGTGTATGATAAGGAATGGAAAAGCATCGCATCTAGGAAATATTTAAATACAACATAGCAAGATCATTATTAGTTCTATTTTCATTTTTAGGTAAGATCATAATCATAAAAATACAATAAAAATTTATAAAATAATAGTATAATCTAATAATTCACTCAACATATGGGCAGATAATGAACTAATAAATTTTTTTATTAATATCAACATATATTAAGTAATTATGATTATTAATAACATCATTAATTTATATATTAGTTTAGTAATACTAATAAAAAAATTTACTTAATATGATTTAGTAATATAATGAGCTTCTTATTAATGATTTATAATTTTATATTTTAATAAAAAATTATATTAAATAAGATCACTATTTATTATACAATATAAAGAGATCTATTAATAATCTATTTGATATGAGCATCGACATAGCATATAGATAGCTTTGTTCAAGCAAAGCTTCTATTTTAGTATGTATACACACACTAATATACGACCTGTGCAATGTGTGGAATGCAGCTTTTGCATTTTTTTTTCTAGAAATATAATATAGAATAGATATAATGGATAGATAATAGAAATATAATAGAAAAAAGAGATATAAGAGTCTAATTATTTTATAAAATAAGAATCATATTAATAATATTATTAATATGGGTGTTTATGTGGTGAATGGAGAGCTAAGCACATGTTGAGCCACATTTTATTCTTTTTGGTAGATAATAGATATAATAGATAATAAAATATATAATTAATAGAATAGATATAAGATCTCTATTTATTATCCAAAATAAAGACCATATCGATGATATCATTAATATGAGTGTCCACATGATGAATGGAGAGGTAACTTTAGTATACATATATTTATATATTTATTAGATTATTACCCAAAATAAAGGCCACATTAATGACATCATTGATATAGACATCCCTATGATAAATGGAGAGCTCAGTGCAAACTGAAATTTTCAGTTTTATATATTAGATTAGATAATATATGTGCAATATATATATATATATATATATATATATATATATATATTCAATTTTTTTTGAAATATAATATGATAATGTAATAAATTATAAATTATAATTGATAAAATACTTCAACAGCCGAATTTTTATTGCACATAGATATTGAACTTTAATAATAACTGAGTAAATTAATACTGATGTATTTCATTTCTTGTCCTTCCAAATAATATCATAAAATTTGTTGGCTAATAGAAAAGATGACAAGGCAAATAATAAGAAATAGATGGGTATGCAAATGCGCTACCAACATTGGAGTAGTCGAAAAGATCGGTGGTGATCAAAAAAGGATATAAGACTAGTATGGGTTCAGATGATACCATCATTCGAAGGAGATAGATAGATATAGATAGGAGTATAGTCTAAGCAACGGTAGTAAAGATCTAAATTAACATTACTCTTAAGATAAAAGCTAGTGGTAAGATAAGGTTGATCAAATTACTGAAGAATCCTATATAATGTACAAGTTCCACTTATTTATATGAAACATAATAAGTATCCAGTTATTTATACTAAACAACCATCCTCCGATAGCATATATTCACTAGTATAGCTATTCTGCATCAACTATTAGACCAATAATCATATCTTGTTGTCCTTTTAATTCATTTATCGTACTCGTGTTAAACCCCTCTCTTTATTTAACCTATTATGCGGTCTTCAATATTTAAAAGTATTTATTATATCAGTCATCATCTGTGCATATATATCTTGTATTATGATTAATCATAGTCCAAGTCTTAATCTATTGATCTTCTCACTAGCATCACGATAGAATTCTATTTTTTTGGTCTCCCTCCACAAATAAGGCTTTTTGTAACTAAACTTTATCCTTCCCGATAAAAGTCACATGATTTTTATCCATCTTTATCTTTTCTAACCTTGTCCACATGATGCTAGCTTTATCTAAACCCATCACCCATTCAAATGGTAGAACAAAAGGAGTAAGAAAAGAAAGAAAAGAAGATAATAGAATAAAGAAAAAGGAAGGAAGAAGAAAAAAAAGAAAGGGAGGAAAGAAAGAAAGAAAGAAAAAAAAAAGAGAAAAAAAAAGAGATAGAAAAAAAGAAAAAGAGAAAGAAATAAAATGAAAAAAATAAAAAAAATAGGAAAGAAAAAAAATGAATGAAACAAGGTTAAAAAGAAAAAAAATAAAGGAAAGAAGAGAGGGATGGAGGTAGCTAAGGGTTATGATAGTCACTGGAGAGAAGATAAAGATGCTTCGATGCGACTTCATAGTATGCGAGCTACAAAATATAGCTAGTCTGAAAATGCTAGCTAGCTACTATTTATTTAAATTGGAGTTGCCTGGCTGGCACTCCAACAGGCTCCGACAGCACCTATATTCTTCATTGCCTTTTTCTTTTTTTGGTTCGATGCTCAGCTGGCAGCGTCCCCACCGTTTCAGTTCTTAGCATTCCACTCGTGGCTCCAGAGAATTGAGAACTGGACCCGACCAAAAGATAAGATGAACTTCTTTTCTTTATTCTCGTAAAGAACAGTTTTCCGTGCTTACACATCAAATTGAGAAAGACCGTGTGAGTACGGACCTCCCCGTTTGGATACCTTGAAAGGGAGGTGCTACTTACAATCCTATGGACAGCTGTCCAAAATGCCGAGGTGGTTGTGCGCGTCCAACCATTCAGGTATTTTTTCGAGTCCCCTGCAGCATGCGACTGGGACAGGATGGCGCAAACGGCCATCCCGATCCCACTGTTTAAAATTTGCTCATAATATATATATATATATATATACACAAACGCGCACGCACATATGATATATCATTGGTAGTAATAAAAATAAAATAAAATTAAATTAAATAATAACATATCTATATCTATATTTATTTTATCTGATGAATACAATATAAATATAAATATTATTCGGATGTAAAAATTTATATCTATATTTATTTTGAATAGATACATATATAATTTCGACATTAAAAATATGAATATAACGGTAGATATAATTTAAATAATTAAATTTTATGACTATAACATCAAATATATGACTAAATAGATGATAAATTAAATTAATAATATATTTATATAATTATATATATTTAAAAAAATTAATAAATATTATATAAAATCATATAAGGTTATATATAGATTTAGATACAGATCGGACAGTTATATATTCATATTTATATTTATTTTTTTTATAGATATAGATTCTGATAAAGATATTAGTTGAATCATCAAATTTTTGTCTATATTTGAATTGATTTGGATACAAAAATATATTTGAATAGATAATATCCATACTACTCTCATCCCTAAATAGAAGCTTTCGAAAACATACAAACCAATCTCATTAACATTGGTAAAAAAAAGATTCCAATGGCAAAACATGACAAGGCATTTATCAAAGGACTAATAGTTATTGCTTTCGTTAAGAAGAGACCTCTATCACATTACATCATAACCTTTAGAAAGCATATCATAACATAATACCATACATCTACATTTAATTAAATGAAACACATAGCACGCTGATGAACTTACCGATCTAGCTTTGTGATGAATTCATGAGATTGCTCGTTTCCTTTTTTCCAAAAATTGAACACATAACTTGTTCAATATGATTATATTTAGTATCGAGAATCAATGTTCATAATATGGATCAGATGACACCGCGGAAAAGAGGGGGAAAGAAAATTTCTTCATCCTTCTAACAGGTTCATAAGCCTTCACCAATCTAATTGGCTAATGCTTCAACCATGTCAAATTAGTAAACATATCCATTATCCAAGAACCCCAAACCGTCCAAAAATAGCCCAGCCCTTTTTCTTACCCCTTCAAGAATTCTTCGAAAGAAAGATGCCTTGATTCATCAAAATGCATCCATATTATTTTTTTTCACATCCACATTTTCCATATAATATTTCTCATCCAACTATCAAATAGATCCAGTTCTAAAACAAAATTATGAAACAAAAGAAACAATTTTTTTTATCAAAGTAAAAGAAAATTTATCAAAAAAGAAGCTCTGATCCAAAGAGCAAGTAAAAAGATGCAAAGTTACAGCCGCTCAACGAATGAGATCAAATGCTTTCCTCCTCCTCCTCAACGAATCGGTGCAAAGGGCCAAAAAAAAAAAAAAAAAAAGAAAGAGAGAGAGAGAGAGGCTACGGAACGAAAGAAAAATTGGATGAGAAGGGAAAGGAAGGCTGCAGGGGTGGGGAAGCCGATGGCGGCCATCGGGACGAAGGCGATTTGATTGATTGATTCATAGAAAGCCGAACAGGACGGAGAAGCCGATGACGATGAGCCAGACGATGTGGACGAGGAGGAGGGCCTGGCCAGAGACGAGGCCGCTGCCGCCGCTACCCACCTGGCAGGGTCCCCTCTTGGCCACCCGGACGCCGGCGCACGCGGCCTCCGGGCAGCCGCACCAGTATGTGACGCCGTCGACGCCGCAGACAGGATCGGCCCGGAAGCAGTTGATGGGGCAGGAGGAGGAGGAGGCGGCGACGGAGGTGGAGGAGTTGCCGCCGGAAGGCAGGCCGGCAGGGCAAGCGTCGTCTTCGGCGCCTCCGAGGCCCTCTGGCCGGGCGGCGGTCGCCAGGAGGAGGAAGAGGGCGAGGAAGAGGAAGGGGGAGAGGTTGGTCGCGGGCATGGTGGTGGGCGAGCTGCGGAGGCCGGGGCTCCTCGGCTCGCAGGTGGGAGGGATCGGGACGCGGCGGAACCCTAGCCGGACCGCCACCGCCCCCTGGAGCGGTCTTGGAATTTTGATTTCTTCTTCGCCTTTTTGATTTCTTCTTCGCCTTTTTCTTTCTTTCTTCTTTCTCGCCGGCGTGGAAATGTGTCTGGTTTCGGGGGTTTTGGTGGGCTTGGGTGCGGCTTCTGCGTGAGGTGAGAGGTGAGAGGTGGGGCGACGGCCTGACGCGGTCTCGGATGGCTCTTAACCCTTTATAGCAAGCGCTCTCCGAAACCGGTCGTCGAGTCAACGTACCTTCAACGGTAAGGCAAAGAAAGGATTTAAAATAAAAATAAATGTACGATTTTTGCATGCATGACGGGAGCCATGCTGTTGGAGTGATGAATCGAGGGTTCCAACCGCCAAGTAATTGAGATGACCATGATTTTTGAATATTTTTTTAACATAATATTTTTTAATATTTTATTTCATAAATACCTCCACCTCAAATTTATTTTCCAGAATATCATTTTAGTGCTAGCTAAGACGAAATCATGAATTGAACCCATGAATTTAGAGTCGATGTAGTCGAACTTGTGGATTAAACCCACAAGTTTCTTCGGTGACGTGGAATTTCTATTGAAATCGTAGGTTAAACCCATGATTTCATTTTAAACGATTTCAATTTTGAAATAAATTGAAATCATGGATTCAACCCACGATTTCAATTTAAAATAAAACTTGTAGGTTCAACCTACGATTTCAGTTCAAATTTTTTACGAGCTATTATAGGAGAAATCGTGGGTTCAACCCACGATTTCTTAATTATGGGTTGAACTTACGATTTCAATTCAAAATGTGGTCACGATTTAAATTGATCAGGCCGTCACAGAAAAATCATGGGTTGAACCCACGATTTTCTGAAATTAGAATCTTAACCCACAATTCCTAAAATCTTAGGTTCAACCCATGATTTCAGTTCAAATTTTCCACCCATTACCACCCAATTCAAATTTGTGAGCCGTTTGGAGTTGTTACAGGAGAAATCATGGATTGAACCCACGATTTTCTGAAATGGGACCTCAACCGACGATTTCTCCTATTTTATCCCCACTCAAACCCATCCTGCTCTCCATAAATTTTTTGAAAATTTTCTTTTTATTGTAGTTAGTCCACTCCATTTTAGCTAGATCCTGATCCCTATTCTAGAATCATTTTGATGGCTTCAGAAAAAAAGTAGAGTTTTGTCGAAAAGAAAAAAAGACTCGAATAGAAAAATGAAAGCAACTGTTATGTAGGTACGAAGACTCCTTATTTTTAAATAGTAAGTGCGGTGAAAAATTCTAATCAAATTTTTCTGAAAAAAAATTGTAGGTAGTAGAATAGTCGATTTAAATAGTTTTAGTGATTTTCGTATTCAATTTTTATTCGAAAGTATGGATTGGCTATCTATGATTACACTAAACAAGCCAATATATCCTATTTTAGTTCAATATTTTTATAGTAATTTTTGTTTTAATAGTTCAGCCTGTTCTATTACATCGTTTGTCAAAGGATAGGTTATCGAGTTCGACTAGAGTATCTTAGGTCAAATTTTAGGTATGCTATCAGATGGTGATAAATATTTCAACACTATTTGTTGGAGTCATCCAGTTTTAGAATATCCTACCTATGTTAGTATTGTTTTTGAGTACAAGATAAGTGGGACTACTAAACCTGATGCACATTTGTTATCGTTTGAAAATAGATTAATTCATCATATTTTGACGTTTAATTTTCTGCCTAGAGGAGGTCATAGAGAAAACGTATCATATTTAGATGTTTATCTCTTCAAAATGCTTCTTTCGGGTGATAAAGTTAACCTGCCATTTATGATGATGCATTATATGAATGAATGTTTCAAAGTTCCAAAACCATTTTGCCCTATGGAGCTGTTATGACTACAATATTCGAGGCATTTGATATCTGTATCATTGGTAATGATGAAATTCTTAAGCTCAAATCTACTGACACCTATAATCATGCATCCCTGAGGCATATAGGATATGTATTTAGTAATGGGTTACAGAGGCGTATGTCTGAAGTAGATGAAGAGAAAGAATTTGGCGGTGAAGGAGGTGGTCAGTCTACTGAAAGAGAGCAGTTAAGGCATGCTACATAGTCTGATTAGCAGTCTTCCGATCTACATACTTTGTTTGCTCGGATGGATGCAATGGAGATATTTGTTAGGGAGAGATTTGCACATATGGATGTCCGACTAGACGAGAGACTTGCGCATTTGGATGCCTGACTGGATAAGGAATTTAGACGATTCGATCAGTTCATGTAGCATTTTTATCGTCAGTTTCCTCCACTGCCATAGGACCCTGCAATGGATGATTAGACTTTGGCTTTTGATTGCAGTATTTGATGTTCCATCTGATGATGTATTATCGTTTTGATTTATGTTTAGAGTAATGAACTTCGGTGTGCTGTATGCAAATCTAGATTTCTTTTGGTATCGCATTTTAGATGAAATCATGTATTCCGATCGATTGTATGTTAATTTTTAGATTTCATATAAAGTGTTATGTTTAATTATTTCTGTGTTAGGGTTTCAAACCAAAAATATTGATGTCCGAATTCAAATCCAATTGGTTGAACCATTGGATTCATGAAGACTAGCAAAAAATTTACCTCCATGGGCTACCACTTGTGTTTGTAGGTTTTTCATTTTTTTTTAAACTCGGATTGCACCCAGGTGGATCAAGCGATCGATCGGTTCACAGAGCCAGTCGATTGGCCCGGTCGACCAGATGGAGCAACCGGGTTTGATCGTTGGGCTCGGTCTGAGGTGGTCGACCGCTACAGACCGAGTCCGACAATTGACCTCGATTGCTTGATCTAGTCGACTGAACCGACACAAAGTCATGTCATTGTGGTCGACCGCCTCATCAGATCGATCGACCACAATAGGCTGAGAGCTACCGGTCTAGGTCGATCAACCAGAGCGGTCGATTGTCTTAGATCGAGTGCACTGGTCGAGCTCGATTCCAAGCATCTGGTCGGCCGCTTTGACTTGAAAATGTGCAGTTACGGTCAACCGTCGATTTGAGTCGGTTGATCGGCCTGGACTGATTCATCAAATTTTTTAAATTAATTTGAGCACTAAACCCCAAAACCTAAAATCTAAAACCAAACCACAAATCAAAACTCTAAGCCTAAACCCTAAACCCACTGGCACTAAGATCTCGAGATGTCAAAATGGACCAGGGCTAAAGCGATGTACAAGTCCCATGAGGTTCAACCAAATTATTTACAACCAACTTAACAACTTTATTTATATAAGATTCAACCATTACCAAGCATGTACATAATACCAAAAAAAATAAAACATACGTCCCACAAGACGGTATATGGCTGCCATATAATCTAAATAGTCATGTTTGAAAACATATCAGCACATGGGTTTTTATATGTTTAAAGTTTAATTATAAGTCTACCTTGTGCACTCTGAGACAATCGAGCTGCCATCGATATATCTTTAGCATATGAGTGGAGACCTGTGTCACGTCAAAAGCATCTCTCTATCTGCCCAATGAAATATAGATATGTCAGTTACATAAGTCCATCACTCAATTCCTCATATGAACATGATAAAATGATTTAATCATTAATATCTCATGGCTAGTGGACCCTGTGGCAAAGCTCCTCCATTAGCCATGAGCATGATAAGATCTATAGGAGGATCTCTCAATCTATGAGGTGCTAAACATGAAAACCTATCCTATGCCCACACTTGAAGTAAAATCAATGCGCCCGCTATATCATGTGCATCTATCCTACTGACCTTACAAAGCTCTTTATACAGCCACACCAAACTGGCACTATCCCAACTGTAGTGTCGGACGGACTCAAAATCGATAAGTAAAGGTAAAAATATGATATTCAACAGGTTCTATGATTTATCCACGAACAGACAGCCCCCCATCAACTGCAGAATGTATGCCCTAACATAACGTTGTACGACTATGTCATTTGCCTTGGGGGTTAGCTCGTGGAACCGCTGACCTAACCATACCAAACTCAATCAAAAATATCTGAGTCTATCAGGAGGAGGAACAACACCTAACAAGTCGAAACAAACTTGCCGCCAATCATGACGAGTGCTACCTGTAATTAAAAGAACGTCAATCGATAAACCTAGCAGGAAGGCGACGTCTTGTAATGTGATAGTGCACTCTCTGAATGGCAAGTGAAATGTATGAGTCTCTGGATGCCATCTCTCGACAAATACTATGATTAATTATTACGACCATTACTCAGATTGAGGGATTGGATTAAATTGATGGTTGTAAGTATGATTGTAATCCTCTACACTGTAGCTCCTATCAATATATCGTCAGAAATCGATCGATACAAGAGCACAGGTAGCCATCAAATGTGAACATGGTAAATGATAGGATTGCTATTTCTGACATGTACATATATGCTCCTAAATATGAACAATCTGTATACAATGTTATACATTTAAAAAGTTAATATATTCACCTTGTTATAGTGATGCAATATGATTATAACGATGAAAGTTTGACAATCACGTTTGCCTGAGATTATTGCCTTTATTCATATACGGCCCACGATATGCCGTTTGCACTTGAAAAAGTCCAGTGGCCTATCAAATCTTATAATCGTGTGGAAGGTAGTTTTGGATTGGTTTGCAATCATACAAGTGATAGCATAAAGGATAAATCTTTCATCTCTATTTAATGCATCTTCTGCTTGGGCATGTCGATCATCAAAATAAGATACAAGTCTAAAGAATATGAGTTGTACTAATGAAGTCACCAGGAGGAAGTGAGCATTTTTCAGGACTCCATTGAAACATTCAAATAAATTGGTGGTCATCATTCCAAATCTACGGCCACCATCATGTGCAAGGGACCATTTATCTACAAGAATTTCGGTCAACCATTGAAAAGCTTCAGAATTCATTTTTTCAATCTTTCTCATGTATTTGTTAAACTTTTTTAATTGTGTTTGCATGCCAGTTCTTTTCAGCATATCTCTTAGTCTTGAGTCTCTAAATCTAGTATTGAAGTTGCTGGCTACATGACGCAGACAATATATATGATACGCATAGAGTGGCTGCCAATCAAGATATTCATTTTGCACAACAACTAATATACTTGCATGTCAATCTAAAATTCAACAGATGTTCTGACGTGACATAACAAGACATCTCAAGCATGCTAAGAATCAGCTTTATGTATCAGTGGACTCTTCATCTATAATGACAAATGCAAGTAAAAATATTTAATTATTTTCATCCACAGTAGTGGCAATCATCAACTTCTCATGATACTTTTCATACAAAAAATAGCATCAATGCTGATTACTCGTCTATAATGTTTGAAGCCTTCAATGAATGGTGCAAAGGATCAAAAGCATAATCAAATGCAGCACATGTTGGATGACCAGTAGGATTGCTAATGAACTTCATCCAGAAATCAGGGTTGAATTCTTGTACAGCACTCAACCACTTTGGCAACAAATCGTACGACTTATCCCAATCTCCATACACTAAGGCCATTGCTTTTTGCTTTGCCTCCCATAATTTTCTGTAGCCAGGCATATATTGAATCTGTTTTTTCCTACTGTCCTAATTATGATGATGAAATTATGGGTACTTCTTTTACAAGATCCTATATCTCATTCCGATGAAGTTTGAATCAAGTCTAGAATGATCTAACAAAAGAATAGTAAAAATACATGTATGAGGACCAACATAATGTGTGATCACAAAATAGTCATACCATTTAACTGCTCGATGTTGGGAATAGTGTCCCAAAGCCAATCGTCAGCCTGTTGACGGTTGTGCTCCTTTTGTATTAGTACATGAATTATAAATAAATAAAAGTTATTTTGGTATTTTTTCATCACAAATGTTTCATCTTCTAATGAACTCCTGTGTTGTGGTGAAGTCCTTAGGACTATTTAAACTCGACAAAGGAGGATTTGTCGTTTAGTCCTTAAACATGTTCGCGACCAAATGATACGTTGTTACCAAGGACGATAATATTTATCGAGCATAGGTCGTTGTGTGCCATATGGGTTGGTTGTCCTCATAACCAAAGAGTGTGGAGACACTGGTATGGCATACAGGTGAGATGTAATGGTACATCTGCACTGAACGTGACCAACTCCGGAGCTATTTCTGCTGTCAAGATTTGCTCCGATGGGATATGGATATAAATGTCCCTCCGACCTGAGACCGTCACGGTGACTTGCAAGCAACTTACTGACTTAGGCACTGGACTACCTGAATTTCTAATTCAGTGACGGAAGGTTGCTGGGTGTAGTCAAGTACTTGACTTGTCGGTGCGTGTGTCAAGATGGGATTGACCACTCCAGTTTAGGAGCTGTGTACAGTCGTGTTTCAATTTAGCAAAACTTTGGCCAGGTAGTCCTAGTGAGGAGTCACAGGACTAATTGAGTTGAGCACGATTCGGATGATATCATCAGGGTTGACAGTTTAACCCTGAGTCATCCTAAACATAGGGGTCAAAAGGGATGAATTATACGGTAACCATATTCACGTAGGTTCTGAATGTTGCGATTGCGATTATTCGACCTATCCGATCGTCGGGTACCATTGCTAGATGGTCACTTCGATTAGTACAGAAATTGGTTCCTGTGCTACCGGCTTAGGTTCGAACCTGCGGGGTCACACACATTAGAGGTTCCTTTCTGATCTGATGGCTGATTATGAGTCTTATCTATCTGGACTCTATGATTGAGAATTAAGATTCTCTAATCATGAGTTTCACAAATTTTGGGTACCGGGGTCAAAATTTTGAATTTCAAATTTTGAATTTGAAATTTGAACTCTTTGATCAGGGTTTCATATCGATGGTCTCTGATGCCTGATTGCCCATCGAATTTGGACTCAACATTTATGAGAGGTTTAATTAGTGATTTAATCACTAATTAACTCAATTTGATTGAGTAATTATTTTTGGATCAAGTCCAATTGAATTGGATTCAGTTTGGATTGACCCGATTAGGTTAAATGTTGACCTAATCGCTAAGGTGGTTTAGTCCCTGATTTGATCAGGGGTTAGGTTTAGTTAATTTCTGATTTGATTAGGATTTTATTAAGCCTAATTAAGCCTAATTATGTTGAGTTTAATTTGGTCTAATTGTGCTCAACCTATTTTAAACTAGGTTGGCTCAATTTGAATCAAACCACCTTGTTTTAAATTCCCTGCGTCACCCAACTTTCTTGTACCCATTTGAATTCACGAGAAGAAACTTCTCATGAAATTTTTCTCACGTAAAACCCTTCCCCACGTCCTCATTTGTGTGCCATATGGATGGATAAATTAATTAGTTAGCCATTCAAATTCAAAGCATGTTTGAATTTGAATGGATAACTTATCACTTGCCCTTTCATCCTTATCCATTTTGTGCGCCACATTACTTACACGAGAAAAGGTTTCTCGTGAAACTTTTTCACGCACAAAAGCCACGCCCCTTCTCTTCTCACGCCCAAAAGGATAGGGATAAGTTGGTTTTCGTTTGAATTCAAATTTGATTTGAATTCAAATGTGTAACCTCTTGTCTTTATCCTCTCACGCGATAAGACACGTTCGACGTTGTTTTAAAAAGAGGAGAAAGGTGGGACGTGCGTAGAAAAATTAGGAGAGAAACTTTGGGGCGTGAGGAAGGCTTCTGCGCAAGGTGAAGGTCCAAAACCTTCCGAGAGAAAAAGAAAGAAAAGAGAGAAAATTGGGCGCAGGGTTTTTGGTGTGTACCCTAGGGTTTCTACCTAGGGTTCGGGAAGTGAGATTGGTGTGCCACGAGTGTCGTGAGTCCACCAAATTTCAGAGAGAGATCCATCAGCCTCTCAAGTAACTGTGCAGATGATCCAGAGCATCCGAGAAGTTGGCACACATCGATCGAAGGAGTTCGATCAACATCTGCCATCAAAAGGGTGAAATCACGAACTAGCATTCGTGAGGAGCTGATCAGACGGGAGCTTCGTGTGGATGATCCGCAAGGTCAGACAGTTGGGTGGCTGCGACGTGACAATCAGAGCCCTCCGACGGTGATCAGATTACGGTGATCGACTACCCGCAAAAGGTGATGTGTTCTGAACACAGTACTGTAAAACGTTTACTGATTCAAATTTGAATTTCAAATTTAAATGCATGCTGTTGTATCATATTTAGATCCTAGTGTAGGGTTAATTAGTATTAATTAATGAGATTAATTAATAATTTCGCTGTAAAATAGTAATTTTGAAGAAATTTAAAATTATCATTTTGCCCCTGCACTAAATTTTCGCTTCAATTGGTATCAGAGCAGGTTCTAGAATATGATATACATATGCATGCGTAGATTAAGGTGTAATCTATAAGTTTAAATTTGAAATTCAAAATTCGAAATTCAAAATTCAAAAAGATTTGAAATTTGAAATTTAAAATTTGTTAGAAGTTTCAAATTTGAAATTCAAATTTTGAAATTTGAAATTTGGTTGAAATCTCAAATTTGAAATTTGAAATTTGAAATTCAAATTTGAAATTTGAAATTCAAAATTCAAAATTTGAAATTTGAAATTTGGTTGAAATCTCAAATTTGAAATTTAAAATTTGAAATTCGAAATTCAAAATTTAAAATTTAAAATTCAAAGATTGAAAATTCGAAATTTGAAATTTGGTTGAAATCTCAAATTTGAAATTTAAAATTTGAAATTTGAAATTTGAAATTTGAAATTCAAAATTTAAATTTTGAAATTTGTATATTTAGATATACATGATCCAAGTAGCAAGTAATCTAATTGGGTTGGTTGCCATGGCCGTCCGGTCATAGGAGAAAAGTAGGGTTTAAAGGCCCTCTCTTCCCATTCGATGGGGTCTCCTATGGCGGTAGGGGTGTCGATGCAATTATATCCCATGCCGATGAAGCAGCGAAAGGACTTAATTAAGAAATTTATCATGAATGTGTTAGATTAGATCTAAAAGAAAATTTATGATTTATTTTGAGTTATTTTCTGTTATGAAATGAGCAATAGAATTGCTGTTTATGAAATGTGCTGACCCGTTTGTGAAATGAGTTAACACATTTGGTGAACAGAAAATAAAATCTTTCAAATTTGAAAATTGTTTTCGAAATGCCAAACCCTGACCCATCAGCCCAAGTACTTAATTAAAAAAATTAAGTGTTGTCTAGTAGGTCTAGAATTGTGAATTAAGACCTAAGATAATTGCATAAACTTTTGGGTCAATGGGTTAGATGAATTAGGTCCATAATTGGGTTAGACCTAAGGTTAGTTTAAAAAATGGACGAATTGGAGTAATTGGTCAAATCTAATCAAAAGTTGAATTAGATTAGGTCAAGGATACTCTAGACTCAACTTCAATAGTTGTAGTTGAATGGGTCCATGTCTTTAACTAGACCAAGATGGACTTAATTCATGGCTACGCGGTGGAGCTCTATTTACTAAGTTGATCAAAATTAAAACTAATGAACCGGTTGGTGTCTAAGGTAAGTTCGGCAGTTTTGACCAGTGGTTCTTAAGCGGGAGCTACTCGCATTGATTCGATCATTGACGAGTTAATGGCAAATCCCCACCACTGATCTCACTTACCTGGCCAATCTGGTAAGTTAGATTTTGATTAGATCACTTGGTGATTAGAGCTCACCCATGTCATTAGGTAAATCAGTATGAATGATTTAGGTGCTCCTAATGCCAGCTTTAATTAAATCTTTTTTAATCTGACTTGGTGAAGTCAGTGGGAGGATTGAAATTGGCTGGATGATTTCTTCTCTACTATTCTTTAATAAAATTCTCAAAATTATTAGGTCCCTAGAATGATTAAGTTATAATGATAACTAAGTCATAACCTCCCATTAAGTGAATGATAATGAGTCCATTAGTTCAATGATCATTGGAGGCCCAAAGGCCTGGTGCTCATTGGCTAATGGAATTATTATTCATAATATGATAATTTGATTGAGTCTTTCTGATGTGGTTAGGTTGGCCGGCCAAAGTCGGGCCTGATCATTTATTGGTCCGATTCACTAAATTAAGTCATGTTAATGGTTGGACCTAACCAGATCTTTTCAGTGGAGGCCAAAGCCTACTGATTAGGTTCTGGGGCAAAATAAATTACTAGAAGTTGTTTAGAGAAACAACTGGTTAAGAACCTACCCATAGATGCACATGGGTTGACCAACCAAAGTTGGGCTCATGTGTAGTCTGTGTGGATTCTAGTACCCATTAAGGAATTAAAGTAATTCCTCGAATTGGAGGATGAGGCTACCAGTTCGTAAAAATATTGGGAAAAACTTTAGACTAAAGTCCAAGTCTTTAGTATTAATTTATGTACTAATAGAGGTCTCATTTTCTTTTAAGCAGCTATGGCCACTACCCTATCGCTCCGGTCATTATTAGATAATGACAAGCTCATGGGACCCAATTTCGATAGCTGGTATCGAAAATTGAAAATCGTCCTTGAGCATGAGCGGATCCTTTATGTAGTAACGGATCCAGCACCTGAGGAGCCAGCTCCGAACGCTAGTAAAGCGATCCGAGACACTTACTTGAAGTGGCTCAATGACCGCACCACCGTTCGATGTATTATGCTGGCAGCAATGAATGACGAGTTCAGCCGAAGGTTTGAGAACGCCCAGCCACAGGAGATGCTTCAAATGTTGAACGACTCCTTTGGCACGCCTGACGACGTTGAAAGGCACAAAACTAGTTGTGCCATTTTCAATGCTCGGATGAGGGATGGGGCCTCAGTCACTGATCATGTACTGTACATGATCGAGATGATTGAGCGCCTAAGCAAATTGGGCTTTCCTCTGCACGAGCAGCTCGGTAAGGATGCGATCCTTAATTCCTTGCCCAAGTCCTTCCTCCCATTTCTTACTCATTTTCGAATGACAAAGCCTGCAGTAAACTACCACGGATTGTTGGGGTTGCTGCAGAACTTTGAGAAGGATCACCAACTCCATAAGGAGTCGGTGAATGTAGTGGGAGGGTCTTCTTCTCGTCGTAAACCCTTTGGGAAGGGGAAGAAGAACAAGAAGAAGAAAAATAAGAAGGTGCAATCTCATGCTGAGACAGTAGCACGGGGTCAGACCAAGAAGCGCAAGCATGACCAGAGCCAGGCGGAGTGCTTCTTTTGCAAGAAGCACGGGCATTGGAAGAGGAACTGTCCTCAATACATTGCCTCCCTGGACCCGAACAGGCCAAAGAAGAAGCAAGGTAATTATATGATAACTCCTTGCAACTTTTCGATTTGTGATACTACTGCCTGGGTATTGGATACCGGAAGCCCTTATCATATTTGTAATTCGATGCAGGGTCTGCAGGTCAGTAGAAGATTTGATGAAGGCGAGAGGTTCCTGAATGTTGGAGATGGAAGCAAAGTTTCAGTTCTAGCTTTAGGAATCATGAGTCTTGTAATCAATTCTCGTAATGTAATTCTGAGTGAATGTCACTATTGTCCAAGTTTTTTATTAAATATTATTTCTGTAGGCCTTTTGGCCATGTACGGTTATGATTTTTTAATAAAAGAAAATATTTGCAATATCATTTTGAATGGTGTTACAATATTTGTTGGACAATTAAATAATGGAATTTACTTACTATCACAGCCTGTTAATGTGGTTTAAAAATTCGGTAAACGCTCTAGAATAGATAATGTGTCAGAAGTCTACCTTTGGCACTGTAGGCTAGGTCATATCAATAAGAACAGGATAAACAGGTTGGCTCAAGAAGGAATTCTTGAAGTTAGTGATTGTGAATCACTTCCAACCTGTGAGTCCTGTCTTCTTGGAAAGATGACCAAGTCACCTTTTACTGGAAAAGGTGAGCGAGCCAGTGAACTCTTAGGTCTGGTACATTCTGATGTATGTGGATCCATGAGCTCAAGTGCAAGAGGTGGATTTTTCTACTTCATAACCTTCACAGACGACCTATCTAGGTATGGGTATGTCTATTTAATGAAGCATAAGTCGGAATCATTTGAAATGTTCAAACTATTCCGAAATGAGGTAGAAAAATAAACTGGGAAGTGTATTAAAACTCTTCGATCTGATCGAGGAGGTGAATACCTTTCCAATGAGTTTCTGACGTATCTAGGGGAGAATGGGATTCTCTCTCAGTGGACTCCTCCTGGAACACCACAGCATAATGGTGTGTCTGAAAGGAGGAATCGGACCCTGTTAGACATGGTTCGATCCATGATGGGGTTTGCTGGTTTGTCGATCTCCCTCTGGGGATATGCGCTCGAATCGGCTTGTTACCTTCTAAATAGAGTTCCGAGTAAGTCTGTAGCCAAAACGCCATATGAGATATGGATAGGACGTAAGCCAGTACTCTCGCACCTTAGGGTTTGGGGGTGTCCGGCTTATGTTAAACGTTTAATTACAGACAAGCTTGGACCTAGGTCTGACAAGTGTAATTTTATAGGGTACCCAAAAGAGACCAAAGGGTATTATTTCTACCTTGCTGATGAGCAAAAGGTGTTTGTCAGCCTTAAGACAATCTTTTTAGAAAAGAATTCCTTAGTGAAGGAACTGTTGCCTCTAAAGTCGAACTTGACGAAGTTCGACAGGTGGAAAAACCGACACATGTTACTGAACCTGAACCGGATTTGATTAGATCAGATCCGGAGCCCATTGATTATGCACCCTTAAGGCGGTCTGGTAGAGTACCACATCAACCGGACAGATACTATGGTTTCTTGATCCGGGATGGTGATCCTATCGAACTTGATGAAAACGATGAGGATCCGATCACCTACATGGATGCAATGCAGAGACCTGACTCTGAGAAATGGCTAGAGGCCATGAAATCCGAAATGGAGTCCATGAAGGTCAACGATGTGTGGACATTGGTTGACCCACCTGAAGGAGTAAAACCCATAGGGTGTAAGTGGGTCTTCAAAAGGAAGAGGGGCGCAGACGAAAAGGTGGAGACCTATAAAGCCCGTCTGGTTGCCAAGGGATATCGTCAACGTTATGGTATAGACTATGACGAGACTTTTCTCCTGTGGCAATGCTCAAATCCATTCGGATTATGCTTGCGATAGCTGCCCATCTGGACTATGAAATCTGGCAGATGGATGTGAAGACAGCTTTCCTAAACGGAGAGCTGGACGAAGAGGTGTATATGATACAACCTGAAGGGTTCACATCCACAGATGAGTCTAAGGTGTGCAAGCTACAGAGGTCCATTTATGGACTTAAGCAGGCATCTCGGAGTTGGAACATACGTTTTGATAGGACGATCAAAACGTATGGCTTCGTTAAGAACGGAGAAGAACCCTGCATTTATAAGTGGGCTAATGGTCCAACAGTAGTATTTCTTGTATTGTATGTGGATGACATTCTCTTAATCGGGAATGATGTCCCTGCATTACAGGGAATAAAGATTTGGCTATCGTCACAGTTCTCCATGAAGGATCTGGGAGAAGCTTCCTACATCCTAGGGATGAGGATCTATAGGGATAGATCCAAAAAGTTGCTTGGCTTATCCCAGTCCACGTACATTGATACTATGCTGAAAAGGTTCAGCATGAAAAATTCCAAGAAAGGCTATCTACCGATAGGCCATGGAATTTCTCTCTCGAAGAGGGATTGTCCGACAACACCTCAAGAGAGAGAGCGTATGGGTAGGATTCCATATGCTTCGACAGTGGGATCTATCATGTACGCCATGACATGTACACGACCAGATGTGGCATACTCACTAGGGGTAGTGAGTAGATACCAATCTGATCCAGGAGAGAATCACTGGAAGGTTGTTAAAACCATCCTGAAGTATTTGAGAAATACTAAGGACCAGTGGCTTATATATGGTGAATCGGACTTGAGACTTATAGGGTTTACAGACTCTAGTTTCCAGTCTGATCGCGATGATAGCAAGAGTGTGTCAGGATTTATTTTTACCCTTAATGGTGGGGCTGTCTGCTGGAAGAGTTCCAAGCAGCACACTGTGGCTGATTCAGTATGCGAGGCGGAGTATATTGCTGCATCAGATGCTGCCAAAGAAGCGGTGTGGCTGAGGAAATTCATCACCGAGCTGGAGTAGCACCCTCCCTTGTTGGTCCAGTTCTGCTCTACTGCGACAGCTCTGGAGCCATTGCTCAGGCGAAGGAACCAAAGGCACACCAGCGGACGAAGCATATTCTGCGCCGCTACCATCTCATCCGGGAGATCGTGGATCGAGGTGACGTCGACCTTCAGAAGATCGACGGGAAGGAGAACCTGGCCGACCCATTCACTAAAGCCATTGCGGTGAAGGAGTTCAATGACTACAAGTCGAAGATGGGTATTAGATACTGCACCGATAGGCTTTAGGCCAAGTGGGAGATTGTTGGGAATAGTGTCCCAAAGCCAATCGTCAGCCTGTTGACGGTTGTGCTCCTTTTGTATTAGTACATGAATTATAAATAAATAAAAGTTATTTTGGTATTTTTTCATCACAAATGTTTCATCTTCTAATGAACTCCTGTGTTGTGGTGAAGTCCTTAGGACTATTTAGACTCGACAAAGGAGGATTTGTCGTTTAGTCCTTAAACATGTTCGCGACCAAATGATACGTTGTTACCAAGGACGACAATATTTATCGAGCATAGGTCGTTGTGTGCCATATGGGTTGGTTGTCCTCATAACCAAAGAGTGTGGAGACACTGGTATGGCATACAGGTGAGATGTAATGGTACATCTGCACTGAACGTGACCAACTCCGGAGCTATTTCTGCTGTCAAGATTTGCTCCGATGGGATATGGGTATAAATGTCCCTCCGACCTGAGACCGCCACGGTGACTTGCAAGCAACTCACTGCACTTAGGCACTGGACTACCTGAATTTCTAATTCAGTGACGGAAGGTTGCTGGGTGTAGTCAAGTACTTGACTTGTCGGTGCGTGTGTCAAGATGGGATTGACCACTCCAGTTTAGGAGCTGTGTACAGTCGTGTTTCAATTTAGCAAAACCTTGGCCAGGGTAGTCCTAGTGAGGAGTCACAGGACTAATTGAGTTGAGCACGATTCGGATGATATCATCAGGGTTGACAGTTTAACCCTGAGTCATCCTAAACACAGGGGTCAAAAGGGATGAATTATACGGTAACCATATTCACGTAGGTTCTGAATGTTGCGATTGCGATTATTCGACCTATCCGGTCGTCGGGTACCATTGCTAGATGGTCACTTCGATTAGTACAGAAATTGGTTCCTGTGCTACCGGCTTAGGTTCGAACCTGCGGGGTCACACACATTAGAGGTTCCTTTCTGATCTGATGGCTGATTATGAGTCTTATCTATCTGGACTCTATGATTGAGAATTAGGATTCTCTAATCATGAGTTCCACACATTTTGGGTACCGGGGTCAAATTTTGAATTTCGAATTTTGAATTTGAAATTTGAACTCTTTGATCAGGGTTTCATATCGATGGTCTCTGATGCCTGATTGCCCATCGATTTGGACTCAATATTTATGAGAGGTTTAATTAGTGATTTAATCACTAATTAACTCAATTTGATTGAGTAATTATTTTTGGATCAAGTCCAATTGAATTGGATTCAGTTTGGATTGACCCGATTAGGTTAAATGTTGACCTAATCGCTAAGGTGGTTTAGTCCCTGATTTGATCAGGGGTTAGGTTTAGTTAATTCCTGATTTGATTAGGATTTTATTAAGCCTAATTAAGCCTAATTATGTTGGGTTTAATTTGGTCTAATTGTGCTCAACCTATTTTAAACTAGGTTGGCTCAATTTGAATCAAACCACCTTGTTTTAAATTCCCTGCGTCACCCAACTTCCTTGCACCCATTTGAATTCACGAGAAGAAACTTCTCATGAAATTTTTCTCACGTAAAACCCTTCCCCACGTCCTCATTTGTGCGCCATATGGATGGATAAATTAATTAGTTAGCCATTCAAATTCAAAGCATGTTTGAATTTGAATGGATAACTTATCACTTGCCCTTTCATCCTTATCCATTTTGTGCGCCACATTACTTACACGAGAAAAGGTTTCTCGTGAAACTTTTTCCACGCACAAAGAGCCACGCCCCTTCTCTTCTCACGCCCAAAGGATAGGGATAAGTTGGTTTTCGTTTGAATTCAAATTTGATTTGAATTCAAATGTGTAACCTCTTGTCTTTATCCTCTCACGCGGATAAGACACGTTCGACGTTGTTTTAAAAAGAGGAGAAAGGTGGGACGTGCGTAGAAAAATTAGGAGAGAAACTTTGGGGCGTGAGGAAGGCTTCTGCGCAAGGTGAAGGTCCAAAACCTTCCGAGAGAAAAAGAAAGAAAAGAGAGAAAATTGGGCGCAGGGTTTTTGGTGTGTACCCTAGGGTTTCTACCTAGGGTTCGGGAAGTGAGATTGGTGTGCCACGAGTGTCGTGAGTCCACCAAATTTCAGAGAGAGATCCATCAGCCTCTCAAGTAACTGTGCAGATGATCCGGAGCATCCGAGAAGTCGGCACACATCGATCGAAGGAGTTCGATCAACATCTGCCATCAAAAGGGTGAAATCACGAACTAGCATTCGTGAGGAGCTGATCAGACGGGAGCTTCGTGTGGACGATCCGCAGAGGCCAGACAGTTGGGTGGCTGCGACGTGATGATCAGAGCCCTCCGACGGTGATCAGATTGCGGTGATCGACTACCCGCAAAAGGTGATGTGTTCTGAACACAGTACTGTAAAACGTTTACTGATTCAAATTTGAATTTCAAATTTAAATGCATGCTGTTGTATCATATTTAGATCCTAGTGTAGGGTTAATTAGTATTAATTAATGAGATTAATTAATAATTCGCTGTAAAATAGTAATTTTGAAAAATTTTAAAATTACCATTTTGCCCCTGCACTAAATTTTCGCTTCAATTGGTATCAGAGCAGGTTCTAGAATATGATATACATATGCATGCGTAGATTAAGGTGTAATCTATAAGTTTAAATTTGAAATTCAAAATTCAAAATTCAAAAAGATTTGAAATTTAAAATTGAAATTTGTTAGAAGTTTCAAATTTGAAATTCAAAATTTGAAATTTGGTTGAAATCTCAAATTTGAAATTGAAATTTGAAATTTGAAATTAAAATTCAAAATTGAAATTTGAATTTGGTTGAAATAATTTAAATTTGAAATTTGAAATTTGAAATTCAAAATTCAAAATTTAAAATTCAAAGATTGAAAATTCGAAATTTGAAATTTGGTTGAAATCTCAAATTTGAAATTTAAAATTTAAATTTGAAATTTGAAATTTGAAATTCAAAATTTAAATTTTGAAATTTGTATATTTAGATATACATGATCCAAGTAGCAAGTAATCTAATTGGGTTGGTTGCCATGGCCGTCCGTCATAGGAGAAAAGTAGGGTTTAAAGGCCCTCTCTTCCCATTCGATGGGGTCTCCTATGGCGGTAGGGTGCCGATGCAATTATATCCCATGCCGATGAAGCAGCGAAAGGACTTAATTAAGAAATTTATCATGAATGTGTTAGATTAGATCTAAAAGAAAATTTATGATTTATTTTGAGTTATTTTCTGTTATGAAATGAGCAATAGAATTGCTGTTTATGAAATGTGCTGACCCGTTTGTGAAATGAGTTAACACATTTGGTGAACAGAAAATAAAATCTTTCAAATTTGAAAATTATTTTCGAAATGCCAAACCCTGACCCATCAGCCCAAGTACTTAATTAAAGAATTAAGTGTTGTCTAGTAGGTCTAGAATTGTGAATTAAGACCTAAGACAATTGCATAAACTTTTGGGTCAATGGGTTAGATGAATTAGGTCCATAATTGGGTTAGACCTAAGGTTAGTTTAAAAAATGGACGAATTGGAGTAATTGGTCAAATCTAATCAAAAGTTGAATTAGATTAGGTCAAGGATACTCTAGACTCAACTTCAATAGTTGTAGTTGAATGGGTCCATGTCTTTAACTAGACCAAGATGGACTTAATTCATGGCTACGCGGTGGAGCTCTATTTACTAAGTTGATCAAAATTAAAACTAATGAACGGTTGGTGTCTAAGGTAAGTTCGGCAGTTTTGACCAGTGGTTCTTAAGCGGGAGCTACTCGCATTGATTCGATCATTGACGAGTTAATGGCAAATCCCCACCACTGATCTCACTTACCTGGCCAATCTGGTAAGTTAGATTTTGATTAGATCACTTGGTGATTAGAGCTCACCCATGTCATTAGGTAAATCAGTATGACTGATTTAGGTGCTCCTAATGCCAGCTTTAATTAAATCCTTTTTAATCTGACTTGGTGAAGTCAGTGGGAGGATTGAAATTGGCTGGATGATTTCTTCTCTACTATTCTTTAATAAAATCCTCAAAATTATTAGGTCCCTAAAATGATTAAGTTATAATGATAACTAAGTCATAGCCTCCCATTAAGTGAATGATAATGAGTCCATTAGTTCAATGATCATTGGAGGCCCAAAGGCCTGGTGCTCATTGGCTAATGAATTATTATTCATAATATGATAATTTGATTGAGTCTTTCTGATGGTGGTTAGGTTGGCCGGCCAAAGTCGGGCCTGATCATTTATTGGTCGATTCACTAAATTAAGTCATGTTAATGGTTGGACCTAACCAGATCTTTTCAGTGGAGGCCAAAGCCTACTGATTAGGTTCTGGGGCAAAATAAATTACTAGAAGTTGTTTAGAGAAACAACTGGTTAAGAACCTACCCATAGATGCACATGGGTTGACCAACCAAAGTTGGGCCGTGTGTAGTCTGTGTGATTCTAGTACCCATTAAGGAATTAAAGTAATTCTCGAATTGGAGATGAGGCTACCAGTTCGTAAAAATATTGAAAAAACTTTAGACTAAAGTCCAAGTCTTTAGTATTAATTTATGTACTAATAGAGGTCTCGTTTTCTTTAAGCAGCTTGCCACTACCCTGTCGCTCCGGTCATTATTAGATAATGACAAGCTCATGGGACCCAATTTCGATAGCTGGTATCGAAAATTAAAATCGTCCTTGAGCATGAGCGGATCCTTATGTAGTAACGGATCCAGCACCTGAGGAGCCAGCTCCGAATGCTAGTAAAGCGATCCGAGACACTTACTTGAAGTGGCTCAATGACCGCACCCGTTCGATGTATTATGCTGG